>NC_090874.1:70455696-70463196 GCF_036669935.1 Montipora foliosa
CGTAATTAACCAAATAAAAAATTGAGCATGTCCTTCGTTTGTAAATCCACAGAATTACGATTTTAATCCTTGCATTTGCCATTATTCCGAGGAATGGCATAAATTTTCGGCACTTTTTTTACTTATACACAGATTTTATCTAAATCGTAATACCACATTTTAGTTTGGAACGCGTTCTAACCTACACAGCGTTAACTGGGAAGAGAAAGCAGAGCGTGTCAGATGCAGAGAAGTTGCTTTCGACATTTGTCGCTAACTGGTGCAAAGGAAATGGGTTTCCCAAGGAAGGAAGGGTTGTGGAAATAATTCATAACTGGCACAAGGCAAGTGATGGTAGAGGCCTTGACAAGGAAACAAGGAGAACATACAATCTTTCCATGTTGAACTTCCTTTTGGAGGACTGGATGCCATGGTAGCAGGATAATAAGAACTATTCTACTTTGGATCCTAACAGGTTTGCTACGATTTAGAAGTCAATATGTACAATAATTAAACGCTTTCCAAACTATTTTCAGTTTTTTCCAAAATAAAAATTCTGCAAGATTTTATAATTTTGACCATTTTAAGAGGAATCACTCCGCTAAAAAACAAATTTCATGAGAAAAATCATAAGACTGCTTATATGTTGAGGAAATGGGCTTTATTTCACGCTTCTGGTGGAATTAGTAAGATACAAGTGGGACTTTTTTTTTCGTAGGGCAATTTTTCTACAATATCTTACCATTGCAAGTTGTTAAAACTGGCGGACATGAAAAAAAGACGGTTTTAGTGAATTTAACCTTTTCCATATTCTACGGAGAGCCAAATTTATTCCTCAGAAATCAACATCGTTTATGCATTGCTCCTTTTATTCGGAAACCAGGCGTCCGAAATTCGGACTCTTGCTTTTCACTCAGCTGAAATTGTGAAAAGATATATATTATCTCTGTTCACAAGCAAGGGTCTTAATTTCAGACCGAAAATCCCGCTGAGCTTCAGAAAAGGTAAACTTGGAACAGTAAAGTGAAGGTATGACTGAAGTCGCAATAATGTATGTAACTAAGGCTGGAGCTATTAAAAAGTTCTGCATTAGTCAATTCGTGGGCAAATATGGCGTCCATTGGAGCTCCGATCTCTTACACAGTTGAAGGTCAAATGATGCAAAACGAAATTCGGACCATGATCCCACACGTGCTGCTGTCCAACCTCCTCTGCCAAAAAATGTAAGTAAAATCACTTGACACGTGACTCTGTGGAGGGCCAAGTCCGCCATCTTGTGACGTGATATGCCCTTATATGGACTGTGGGAAAACCATGCGGGGTCTGGGTCCTTTTTGGCTGATTTTGGGTTCATAGTGCACACATTCCACTACTAACCAATCACAAGCCTAGAAAATTTTGAATCCAGCAATCAGAACGCTCCATTTCCAACCGTCTAAATTACAGCAAACAACACTCTACAACTACTATTACTGGAATGTGGATTTGCATTTCTTAGATATGAAGGTTACCTTTCATCTTTCAATGACTTTTCCTCAGGTGGATTGTAGCAAGACGCTCGACATTCATAGCACTATTTCGAGCCCGGGCAGCATTTCTTGGTATTTTCCCCACGTTTTTCAATTTAGATGTACAGTCCTCTCAGTATGGCTGTTAATTTTGGACTGTGTCTGACAAAATAGGTGAACATCAGTTGTCATTCTTCTTAATCGATCGCCAGTGCTTCAGTGGCCTCAAATCTCCGTACCAGCAATCCTTTCTTCCTTTCGTCTTTCCAGGGAGCCAGCAACCGTCATGAACCGCTGTACGATGATGAAATATCACCAACAAAAACCAGAACACGAATATAAACATTTGGTTACAATGCCCTCAAAAAATAATTTTGCTTCCACGTAAATTTGAGGGCTAAATTTTTGAAGAAAACAATTTTTCCCAATGTTCGACAGGCCTTAATTTTTCAAGATACTTATTTCTTTCCTCCAAATTCGAGACAATTTCCTTATTTTTTAAACAACCACCTTATTTTTTAAGTTTAAATACCCCCTCCCCCCCCCAAAAAAGTCACTCGCAAATCGTAGCCATTTCAAACCGCGTGCTCCTGAGCCCACGTTCTCATTCGCTGAGCTGTGACGCAGCCTTTGTGCTATTCAGCTCTGTTGGGTCAATGTACACGGAAGGTTATTTGAATAACAACATAAAAATACGACCGATGTTGTGTTCCCTAATGACTTGGACGTCATTATACCAAGCAATTGTGTGTGTGTGTTGGTCAATGGCTTAAAAAAAAAAAAAGAAGAAGAAGAATATGCATGTTTTGAGACGCATCTAAAATTCTCGATGCACTTGCAATGTATGCAAAATGTGTACACCTAATATTTTAACAAATAAATAAATAGAGGGTACTAGTTTACATTTTGAGGAGCTGCACTGGAGACCTCAACAAAGATGCACTGAAGCTGCTCTACGCTGGGCCCCTCAATCTCCAACCCTGATGATTGAGGTCGAGAACATTCAAAGAAGAGCAACTTGTTTCATTTGTAAAAACTTCGAACTCTCCTATAAGGAGCGTCTACGTAAACTTAATCTCTTGCTTATTAATTAATGGCTAGAATATGTAGATATTGTCTTTTTCTTTAAGTGTAAGGCTGGTTAAATTAACTTAAATCTTGATGAAACTAGTTGTATTTTGTAGTGGGCGTTCCTATCGTGGCTCGTCAGGTCTCCTTCCAAATAATAATTTTTGCTAGAACCTCCCTGTTTCGGTACTCATATTTCGTACGCATTTCTAATTTGTGGAATGCTATTCCAGAGTATATTAAATCTGAAAGCTTGCTAGAATCATTTAAGAAGAAGCTTAACTCATTTTTGTATAAAAGACTTACTATTATCTATAACCAAGACGACATTCGCTCTTACAAGTTAGTTTGTCCTGTGTCGTTGTCTGAACATGTTTACTAGTTGTACATGTTAAAACTTTTCATACGTTCCTACTGTTCTCTACCCTATTGAACCGTATTTCTAGTTCAGTGTTTTAGAACTTTTTTGTTTTCCCTATATAGTTACATATGTTGAACGTTTTGAAACCTTCATCTGAATCGCTTCATTATCATAAATTTTTCCGTAATTTTTTTACGCTATTTATGTAGTTTGTTTGTTATTAAGTTGTCTTTTTTGTAGCAGGGGTGCTTGTAAGTGGGTGGTCAGATTTCTTTATTCCCGCAACAACTCTCGCTGCAGAATTCATAGCTCTTTGCAGTTCATTAAGCTCCATCGTAGGAGCTTTACATAACAAACTGTTTACATAGTCGATGCGCGAGATGACTAGTGCATTGACCAGTTTCTTAATGCTCTCTTGAAACAGATATTTCCTTATTCCTCCGATGGTTTTTAGAAACAATCTCATTTTCTTGCATGTTCCGTTAACATGGCTAGACATGTTCATGTGCTTGTCCAAGATGACTCCCAGATTACATACTTTGTCAGAAACGTCTACAGTGGTTCCGACAACTGAAAATTGAAGAGGAGAGATGTCTTTCTAATTGAAGTGAGAGGTCAGGTGATATACTTCTGTCTTGCTATGGTTACTCAGTACAAAATTACTAGTGTTCCACATGATGACATTGTTCACGCACTGTTGAACCTTTTCTAGCTCAGTGGATGGGTTGCTAGGGTTTACAATGTATATTTGCGTATCATCAGTGTAAAACATACAGTTTAAGTCATATCTTAAGATGACATCCTGAAGTGGCAGCATGTTTAAAGTGAACAGTAGCAGTCCAACGATCGACCCTTGGGGCACACCGTATTCAAGGTCTCGGGGAAAAGATAGTGCATCGCCAATAATAACTGATTGTGTATGTTCTGTGAGATATGACTTCAACTATTGTAATACGCTACCTGTGAAGCCAAGTATAAGATCCAGCGCCTGCAATACGTGTTGAATTCTGCTGCTAGGCTAGTTACATTGTCTAGGAAACATGATCACATATTGTCAGTACTAATAGAGCTTTATTGGTGGCCAGTTGAGCAGCTCGTAGAATTTAAAATCTTGTTATTTGCATATAAATTGGTGAATAGTATGGCACCTGTTTATCTCCAGGATCTATTAGACCTTATAGACTTTGCCATAGCCTTTGGTCAGGAAACAAGCAACTTCTGAAGACACAATCTTATAGTTTAAAATCGTAGGTTTTCAGGGCATTTTCCGTGTGTGCCACTCAGCTTTGGAATGCCCTTCCACAGGAGCTAAGAGTGTGCGATTCTGTAGGTAGTTTCAAGAAAGCCCTGAAGACTTTTCTTTTTCAAAAGGGTTATTGTCGAGTAAAAGTACACTAACTATGAACGTAATTTAGAAATTGGTTTTAATTGATGTGAAGCGCTTATGGACTCTCAAGGAATAAGCACTATACAAATTAATTGTTGTTATTATTATTATTATTATTATTATTATTATTATTATCGTCCAGATCTTCTTTTCCTAACACAGTCCAAATGCCTATATATTCTCGAACTAACAGTTGGTTTCGAATCTAACCTTAAAAACAATGCAGTACGCAAAAAAGAAAATACATGAACGTGGTCAAAGACATGAGAAGTAACTATAGATGTGTTAAATTTGTAAACCTTTCCATGAGCGCCCTTGGTGTTTTCTCGAACGAACGCTCTACGTTCTTAGAAATGATGAATGACATTGGCATTGACAAAAGGCAACAACACTATATAATCAACAAAATGATAAATTTAGCCATTAGAGCGACATATTTTATCTTCTATCGTAGAAATAAGACTTGGGATAGCCCAGACTTAATAAAACTTTAATTTTTGTTTTTGTTATTTGATTCATTTGTAAATACAGTATACAAGTGTATCACTCAATTTGAAGTAGCCAGTTGTTAATTGCCTATGCGTAGAGATATTTACAACTGTATTCCAAGACAAATAAAGTTTCCATTATATTATTATTATTATTATTATTATTATTATTATTATTATGAAACGTGACAACAGAACGTGGTAGTCGAGAGTATCAAACGTCGGCGACAAATCAAACAGGAAAAGTACCACCTCTTGATGGTTGTCGAGAGTTCTCAGAATGTCATTGGGTCATTGGTAACTAATTGACTGATTTTGAGTGCTCAGTGCACTAAGACGGGGTAGCCTGTGGTAACTTATTTGGTCAATCACAAACTTTTCTATGTGTGTTCCCAAACTGTCAAAAGATTGGCTATGGTGTCTTGTAAAGAATTTGCACTTGTGCCCCTTAACATGTTTAAAATAAATGGCTGCAAGGATGACATAGCTGCAATTTTTGTGGGTGAGTGACTTACGTTTTTGGAGGCAAATTCAGATTTACGAAAATATCAAGATCATCTTAAGAACTCTATGTTGTTGTCTCGAGGATTTTGCAACGTTTAAGTGCTTTTTTACAGCAATGATGCTGATTTTGAATTCAACAAGGGCGATCAAAGACAAATAGAAGTTGTGTGCATATTTTTAATATGTCAAAAGTTTCACGCGCTTTGTAATAATTATCATTAATAATTATCACCTAGTTCATTCAGCTTTGTTCAAAGTCATTAATTTGATTGTGTTGTATCAAGAATTCCACAAAGTCAATGTGGTGACTGTTTTTTCACCGTGCATCCTTCCTAAATTTATTGGCCTCTGTTGTCATGCAAAGTTATGTTAATTGCCTGTTAACTTTTCAAAAATTTTCAAAATTTGATGAATCAGAAAAGAGCTTAACAAAGCACATGGTTTCCCAGAGTGAAATGAAACCAAAGTGCAAATGGCATACATTAAGTGACCTCAAAGTTTACAAGGCTATCTTTCCAGAACAAGGTGTTATTGGTAAAGATTTCAGGAATTTGAGTGAAAAGGATCTGAAGAATCTTCTTCCCCACTTGAGCTTGCACAAATCATTCAGAGAATGGGCATGCTCTTTGGTATGCGATCAAAAAATTGCTTAATGTCTTACTTTAAACACTGGTACAAAATAATATCAGAGCTCATACTCTGAATTTGTAGGCATTTTTTGTGGAGGATCATTTTTATTCAGCTATCAAACAATGAATGAGCATGTACCCTCAATAGTCAACAACATGATTTATTAGAGTATGCACGAAATGATGTGAACTTAATTCATGACAACATGTTCAGAAGACTGATGTTTGGTATCACGATTTGGAATTTCAGTTGGCCAATCAAAGCATGCCTTTTTCTATTTCTTTTTTAAAATGTTGCCGGTAAGCGTGGTCAGAGTGCCGGCTATTGCTGGCAGGCGGCTGCTATTTTGAACCATTTGGTAGGTATTGTGGCCATGTACTTTGAAACCCAGCCGTCTAAGCAGGCAAAAAATTCTTGTTAAAGTGCTGGATTCATTACTTTCTCTTTGTTTTCCATTTTTTTAAAAATCAGTTCCCATCATGTCTATAAAGAAAAAGGACATTAATGCTCTCTTGTAAGTTTTGATGTATTGATTGTGCACTACTTCACTCTATATGATTTGCCATAAATTTGACTTCAATCTTACAACTCTCAATCTTCTGTCTTGTTACAAGGCAAACGAGCAAATAGTAGTGGATTCAGATTCAGGATATCTGAAAATCGATGAGCTTATACCTCCCTCAGATTCTGTCATGATGTCTCAGAAGACAGAAACATTCAGTGAGGTTTGTTGTTTTCCATCTCCATGATTGGTTAATCAATGGAATGTGTGGGTAGTACAGGAGGCTATTGGTTTCTGTCATTGCATAATTATACACCGTAATGGCAAAAATTTCTAGGAAATCTTTCTTTTGACTTTATCCAGATTATGCCATTAACTGAAATCAAGTCTGCCTCATGTACAAGTAGAAGTGAAATGTTGAAGGTAATGCCATCAAGTCTGTATAATATTGTCTTCCCTGATTAACTTTTGAGAAATTATCAATTCTGAATGGCTTGTTATTTTTCTCTATAACTCTCCTGACATTGACGTTAATATATATTTTGTTTCCTTCTTTTGGCTTGTACATGTAGAGGTCATCTTCATCTCCCTTGCCAAGGAAGCATTTAACTTTGAGTATACCTAGGCTGTTATGGCTCTTTGTTATCAAACCAGCGATTACACATGCAGTTATTTAACATTGTAAGTTGTTGTCAAGTTTTGTTGACAGCTGCACTTTTGGTTAAAAGTATTGCAATTCCTTGGTTTTGCAGTCTACCTCTACTCGTACTCCAAAACTTCGTGATTACCCTGAAATTACACATTTCTAACTCCTTTTTCTCACTCGTATAGAGAAAAAAAAAAAGAAGCACTACAACCCTTCAGTCATCCAAGACTATAGTGGTAGAACGAACAACAGACGATCTCAGTTTATTGTCCAGTACCCTTAGGCTTGTTGTCCCACCCACAGTCAAAGAATGTAGGAGGAGGGGAGAGTCTCTGTCAAGCCAAACTTGCCAGGATGTGATAAAGAATTCCCTTGTTCTTTTGCAAGCCCCCAAGTTTGAAGGGAGTGAGATTTCCAAAAAAACTTG
>NC_090874.1:70468196-70508196 GCF_036669935.1 Montipora foliosa
AAATGAAAGCTAAAATTTCAGAGAGTGCTTAGGCCTAATCACTGAAACGATGGCTTAGGCTTAATCAACAAATTATTGCTATATTGACTGTGAGTCCATTGACTCATGACTCATGACTCATTGACTCATTGACTCATTTGACTCATAAAACATGCGTTCTCGAAAAATTCTAGTTTCTGTTATTTTACACTTAGCAGGTAACATAGATATAATACCACTAAAATAATTGTAAACAGTACTTTAATACCTCCAGCAAACTGGACGATTGACTCGATTCACTTGATTCTCGCTCTGCTGCTTTTCTTTCTGCACAGTCAGCCTGCCAAATTAAGAAAGGCATTTGATTATAAAGGGCAACCTAAGCACTCTTGAAAATGGAAACGGGGGCCTCGTGGTCAGGGTTACGCAAAGTCTATTGCAAAAACTATTGCGGAATCGGTCGGGTGGGTTATAATTATAAGCTACTTCTATACCTTCGAAAGCTTTGACAGAGGCATGTTGTCTTCGCTGTCAGGATCTGATTCAATTTCCTTTCGACTTGATCCATCTGGCTGATCTGAGTCATCTGTAACGGATGGTGAAGTCTGTGAAAAAAATGCTAAAACAATCACGTACTTTGTAGTCGGCTATCATACCGTTTGCACAATGTACTATGATTAGCATTCTCTCGTTCACTTTAATTTTATTACCATATTCCTTACAATAGTTCGGCTATATGCAAACTACGCATACACCTTTTTTTTATTTATTATGGAGAAACCAGACGAGATAACTAACTGAAAAATAGTAAGATGAAAGTGAAAGTTTGACTGCTTTTTCGATCGCGAGAACATACCTTGTTTGACAACGTTTTTGACATCTTGTCGTCCTGATCACTTGGGAAACTGTGATGCAGAAAACTTAGGCTCAAGTTGTTCTTTTCTGCTACCAGGTTGTCCACGTCAGCTCTGTATTGACTAAATTCCTGTTCATGGCAACAAAATAGAAAGAAATAGAAGCCTTTTATGCAGACGGAAATCTACTCTATCTAACGAATGTTTGGCCCTTGCACGCTATTATTTCTGAATGTAAGCAAAGGATTCAGATACGGTACGCTCACTGAGAGAATTGAATTTACTGACCTCATGACTGTCGCACGTGAGTACTAAAACATGGAATGACCTACAGCCATCTAAATCTACACACAAGTCAAACATATAAAACCACCGACAACCACATTCAGTAAACAAAAGAATTCACCCATATAATACTGTTTTTGTCATTTTGAGGCATTTTAATGACAATTCTGTTGACAAATCTTAGCGCGCACCTTTCCATGTACAGTAAATGCACACTGGTGCAGGAATTGTTGTTTCACAGATGGCTATCCTTCTGAAATGCCTCAATACTGATCAAAACAATATTCTGAGTGAATTTTTTAGATTTCTGAAGGTGATTGTAGGTAGTTTTAGATGGTCATTCCATGTTTTAGTAACTACATTTAAAACTGTCCAGTGATCATAATAGAAATAAAATATAACTACTACTTTGCACATTTAATAATAAAAAAAGATTACGAGATTATTGGTAGAATTGAAAGTTCAATAACTTACGTCCTTGTTTTCCTTCTCTAGAATCCTTAGCCTTTGTTGAAACCTGTCTGCTCTTCGTTTTCCCCTATCGCGATCTTCTATGGCCTGTAATGGCAACATTCAGTATTGTTAATTTACCAGTTATCACTTCCTGACTTGTCAACTTGGCATGCGGAGGCAGTAGCCCATTCAAGTACTTTACCTGATTCAACTTTATTCTCAGATCAACAATTTGGCTTTTTAATCTGGTATTCTCATTTTCCAACTGCAAGAAACATAATAAATAGAAACTGTTAAACGATAATTGAAACCCAAATTTCATTTGTTTATCTGTACTGATATGTATTCAATCAGAGACAGAATTTTAAAGTACTTGCCTCCTTTTTGTTAATTTCCATTTCCCTGGGTACGGTCTCTTTTCCACGCTATGTATAAAACAGAATTCTCAATTAACTTCGTTTTAAGGCCGCGCATGACACTTAATCTTATTACGTATGTGTTTATTTGAACCGAACCGTGCAACTGATTACGACGATGCACGGAACATTCAGGAGAAGAGTTTTCAGAATTTTCGCCCTTTAAATTTATTCTAAGTTTATTCAATACATTGTGTGTTCGGCGTATTGCTAATTCCACTTGTGATTGAAATCACGGATTGTGAACTTCTTGCACATTTTTCAATGCATTAGCGGACTCGTCCGATCTCCGAAGACAGAAAATACTGCAATTTTGTGTCCGAGTTTTCATCATGGATACAGAACTTCAAGAAATGATACACTAGGGAGAAAAACTTAGCGTGCTATACTGTTACATGCTATAAAAGATCAGACGCTTCTCAAAGTGTAAGTTTCAAAATTTTACTCCTACGGTGAAGCCAATAACTTTCAACGAGTCTTGAAATTGAAACATCTGCTATCACAGAAGAGGTTATCTTTTATTACTAAGCAATAAAATCATTTTCTTAACTGTGCTTCCCAATCAGAAAACTCGGACACAAACATTGATTTTTCAGTTATAACTTTAGCAGCCTAAAATATCGCGATCCTCCTATAAAACGATAATCCTGGCGTAATTACGTCACCCACCAAGATCAGCGGAATCGACCCTCAAAATTTAGAGATTTGATTGAGCTTGAAAATTAAACACCTACCCGAAAAATTTACTTCGTATTGTACGATGAGTTTTTCTTCAGAATATTTCATTGACTCACCTTGCGTTGCTTGACATCTTGAAGCGAAATTCGGCTGTTCAATAGGTCGCTGAGAATTTTATGCTGTTCATCATCTGATTTATTGTAGAGGTGAATAAAATCTCCTTGTGTGACTTTTCGGTTAAGGCACTGGGGTATTTTTAGCACCAAATCAAAGCATTTCTTAGATAACTTCGCCACCATCAAGTAGTGACTCATATTGTGCTACAGAAAAAAGAAAATACCAGTTGGCGAACTTATTTTTTTAAATTTTTATAATAGTTCCTTCTTTATACTATATATAATAATATTTGTTTTATAACGAATCTTTTCATTTGCGAAGAAGCTGTAAGAAAACAAAGGTAACAAAGGTAGCGTGAGCTACATGAAAGAATAACACGACCATGATAGTGTAGCGATGTTTGTTTTCTTTTTAAGGCAGGTGGCGAGTTTCCACCAGTTGAATGGTATTATCGATTTTGTGGCACAACTGTGGTAATTTGTATCAACAGACATTTTAAGTTTGGAAAATTAACTTTTAGTGCGTTCTGAAAGCTGCACCAATTCCCCACCTTCCAAACATGGTGTTATCATTCCCTTTGGTCACTCACAAATCACGATCGATTTCAATACAGTGCTTACGCGAGTATTATTGTGTAATAAGAAGTGTACTTACAGGCTTCCATCGTTTTATGACGTCCTTTCGCCATTCAGAGTGGTCTTTGGTCTCCAACACTGGCGGGTTTTCGTCTTCGCCAATTCCACCACGGGCGTACAACTCCTTTCGTATCTGCTTAACTGTCTCTATAAAGTCGGGTGGTCGACTTGTAGAAGAATGGGCCACTGTAGTAGGGTTTTGAGCTTGAGGTGGCTTTGGCGCTATTTGCTGAAAACCACCGGGAATCGGCGATTGCTGGTTGACGAAAGTGATCGGCATGTTGTATGGTGGCATAGGATGCTGTAACGGCGCGGTTTGATATGGTGGCAGGAAATAAGTAGAGTAAGCAGTATTCTGAGGGAATGAACCAGTGATGTATGGTGGATACTGCACTACAGGTCGCGGTGCATAATTTGAATGGGCCATTCGTTCCTGATTGGCGCAAGTGAACACTCCGTCGTTGGCAGAAGTTTGCTGCAAAGGTTCTCCACTCTCATGAACCAGTAATTCAAATTCGTCTTCACCGCTGCGACTTTGGTGCTTGTCCATTGTGGAAGTATAGTAGGTTAAAAATGAATAAACTTTGCGTTCACTTTGACTGTTCTCGCAAACTGGAGGTTAGGTTGTTAATATTGCATGTCCGACAGATCCGATAGATTGTTGTCTTATATATCATCACGTTCAGTTCGTTTTCGTGCAGAGTTTCCTTGGATGACAACACTCGTCAGATTTTCGCAAATACAGATGACTCATGACGGAAATACCACAACCGACGGTACACGACATGAAATGAGGTGATGCACTCTCTTTTGCATGCATGTACTTAAAGTTTTATTTATTATGGTACTGATCTATAGCGCAAGCAAACAAAGCCAGTTTGCCAGTGTTATTAGCCGATTGCCCGTAATGATATACATTCGTGAGTTAAGACAATCATGTTTTGCGTGCATTTAGACGTTTGTGCTTTTTCAGGCCCGCGTCTATTTGAGACCCTAATACAAAACCACAAAAGACAACAATAGTAGCGAAACAATTTTATTCCATACTGTTTGCACGTACAGACGTCCTATCTGTTAAGGCATGTGCATGTTTTTGAACTTGTTGCACATTTTTGAATTTTTGGAATACATCAGCGGACTCGTTCGAGTCTTCAGAGATAGAAAATACCGGCCGCTGTTTTTATCACGGATACAGAACTTCAGGAACTTAGTATGCGTGAATTTAGATGTTCGTGCACCAGGGAGATAAAGTTAGTATGCGTGCATTTAGACGTTCGTGCTTTTTCAGGCCCGCGTCTATTTGAGACCCTAGTTCAAAACCACGAAAGACAACAATAGTAGCGAGACATTTTTATACTGTTTGCACGTAGAAACGTCAGCGGACTCGTTCAATCTTCGGAGATGGAAAATACTGCTATTTTGTGTCTGAGTTTTTATCACGGATATAGAACTACACCAGGGAGATAAACTTAGTATGCTATACTATGACAGGACAGAAGCAAAATTGCGAAAACAGACTTCACAAAGAAGATCAGACGCTTCAAAGTTTTACTCCTATGGAAGCCAATAATTTTCAGCGAGTCTTGAAATTGAGACATCTGCTACTGATCACAAAAGAGGTTATCTTTTATCACTAAGTAATAAAATCGTTTACTTTTCCTTGCTTCTCAATCACAAAACTCGGACACAAAACATCGCTTTTTCCCAGTTTTAACATAAGCAGCCTAAAACATCACTGTAAATCGCGATCTTGATGTAATTCCATCATCCACCAAGATCCCTCTCAAATTTCAGCGGAATCGACCCTCATGAACACCTACCCCAAAAGCTTGGCTCATGCGTGACCTTAAGTAGTGTTCATAACTGCGATGATCACTCAGGCATCTTCATTCTTTAATCCGCAGTTCAAATATATGATTTTCATATATTCTAGTCATTTAAACATTTTCTTGTTACTCATCATGGACCCCTCCCCAAGTTTATCCTTTAACTTATACTAAAAGCTCAGTTAAATTTGAAATTATAACAAAGCCATCTTGCGCGACATTTTATGACTCAACGTCATGTCCTTTTTGAGGTTTGATTGGCTGATAAAAAGGTGCAATTTCACTATGTAGGCAATTAAAAATGTGGCGGCAAATTGGAGATTTTCTTTATCTGAGCGGCAAATTCAAACTTTACGACCGAACTCAAAACATGGCTTTTCTGGTGTCATTATTGTTTGCTCTTTTAGCAACTTATATTGTTGATTTTGACGGACAACGTTCCGTAAGGCTTTGGGAAATTCACCCTGGAAATGCTACTGTATCGATTTTGGGAGCTTTTAAAACGCTTTCTTCTTTGGAATATGGGGATATTTTTCGAAGCTTCTATGGTGGTGGAGGTAGTGGTGGAGATGACGATGGAAGTCCACCTTTTTATACGCCCGGCAGATGGAACATTCTCCCCTTTATGGACAGTGACAACGTTCTATTTTATGATCTTCAATGGCAACCGGAAGAAAATTTGATGTTGTTTCCCAAACAGTGGTATGAGGATGAAGAAGTAGTGTACACGTGGAATTCAATTATGGGGAAAGAAAACGACATCCCGAGATTAAATATTCCGGTAAGTGTATGTGCCTGTCATTGAAGAAGATACAATTTTGAATTATTCGATATCTATCTATATATATATATTTTTAATACGAATCTCTTTAACCCAATAGAGGTCCAATGACGCAGACTGTCATTGTCAAGGTGCATGTAACTGCAAAACGTTCCGTCAGGCATCAGAAGGCACTTTCCGAGTTTATTTAAGGAACCCCATGAAGTATGAAATGCTGATGCCACTCGAAATGAAGAAAAGTGATGCCAAAAACGTGGATTCGTTGAAGGCGTTCATCTCTCGTACTTTAAATATGAACTTGCATGGATGGGAATTCTTCATTGATATGCAACCGGTAAACGATTTGTATTTCTTCATACAAGTTCGGTAGTATAACATGATAGATTAGTTCCTAACATTTTAGTTTTGTTTCCAGTTGCCTCAGTAATTGCGCATTAATTGTATTACTGTTAACTGTGTGATAAACACAACATGCAAAAACGCCAGTTTAGTTTAGTCAGTAACCGATGCTTGAGGTCAAATAAGAAATTCCTTGGAAAGGAAGTAACACAACATGCAACAAAATGCTTCTTTGAGATGAACATTGTCAAAGCACTGAGGCAGTTCTGAAATGGGATATGGGGAAAAATAATGCAGAGGGCATGATTCTAATGAATATTTCGTTGTTATAGGTTTCCGCTTTCAGGGATAGTCCACTGACACATGGCTCAATTTTAGAGGTATTGCCAAAACTGCTGGGTGGTACTAAGAGGAAAGCAACAGAAACGGAAAAAAATAAAGACGGGGCACGTCAACGAGGCATAAGTGTTTTGCAAGATTTCACCTTGCTTATGTCTTCTTTGCGAAAGGTAATTTTTTTTCACAAAAAAGGAAATGCGTTTTTATGTAAATGCAGTGGAAATACTGAGAAGATGAAATGAGCAAACAGATGTACCTTTAAACAACATTCACGCAAAAATGAGTGCAAATGTTTAAATTTATGCGCAGAGCCTGGTTTCTTGATCGGATGAGCCTCATGTCACTAACATCAGGATATCATTCTCCTCTATAGCGGAGGAAACAGAGAAGTGCACGGACGGCAGTGAGGAAAGAAAAAGCCCCCTCCTCAGATGACATCGAAAAAGCATTGAACAGCTATTGTTGCCAGGAAGAATGCTTAAAAAAGGTCCTAACCAAAGAGGATATACTAAAATGCCCCGTAAAGATGTTCGTTCTCTTTCTGAAGAAGACCAGAGGGCCTTTCTTTTAAATTTCTTCACTTTTCGGATATTCCATCATAAAGGTACAGTTAGAAGACTCGAGTGTTTTCTTAGCAAACAAATCAGGTGTACCATAGTATATATTAATTTGAAAATGTGACAAAAACTAGCCTAAAAAAACTTGCTTTGTTATTATTATTATTATTATTATTATTATTATTATTAGCGTTATCCCAAAATTTCTGAATTTTTTAAAGCTGAACTTGAAACTGGTACATTCCATAACAGTTGCAAAGGTCATTGTTATGAATGAAACATCTTGTTTTTCTGACTTAATTCAAGGTAAAAGATGTTATACTTTTAGAGTTCCAAATGGAAAAGACGTTTGCAGGAAAGCTTGGCTCAAGACTCACAGTATCTCACCGACGTCGTAAGTATTATGCGCACTAACTGTTAACGAACTGTATTCAATAGTACGGCTCATTGAAATTTTGTTATGCAGATTTCATCGCTTGCAAAAGGAATATGACCAGTGCGGTCGATCTTCAGCAGAAGGGGCCAGAAGAGGACGCCAAATGTCAAAACCAAATACTCTTAAGGCTGAATCTTGATTTAAAGGTCAGTGACAATCAAGATTATGTCATTGCATTAATCACTGTACCTTCTAATACAATTCCACCCCAATGAGACAGAGCAACTATAACAGAAGTCATTATACATGTAGTGAGGATAGTCATGTGTCCGCATTTAAATATTAGACGATAACCTCAGCTTTAGTGTAAACCATAATGGAATATTTCCGATTTATAGATTACGTCGAGAGTTGCACAGATCGTATACCAAATGAAGACAAATATTGTCTCCCCACATGCCTTACTAAAAGAGAGGTGTACAATACCTGTGCAGACGAGATGAAAGCCGCTGGTGCGAGTCCTGTATCAAGACCTACTTTTTCAAGAGTATGGAAGACAAGGTTTCGAAAAGTCATTATACCAAAGGTAGTATGTGTTGTATCGTTGTCCTTGTTTGTTGACGGAAAAAGAAACCTAGAAATAGTAGAATAATTGCTTAAAGTCTTAAGTAAATCCGCACAATCTACACTGCCTATGCTAATTCCATTTAGTATGACCCAACTAGTGGACTAATGCAAATGCTGCATTTTGATTGGCTACACTACTAGAGGACTATTAGTAATAGTCCTCGAGTAGCGAAAAGCGTGAGGCTTTCTTTCGTTTTATTCCCAAATAAATATATTTTCAACTTGCATTTGCTAACTTTTTTATTGCCTTTTCTGTCCGACTAGTTGGTTGATACTAAAACAATTAGACCCTTTGCCCTCAAGGGCCACTGGTCAATAGCCCATTCGGCTTCGCTTCATGGGCTATTGACCCGTAGCCCGCAAAGGCTACGGGTCTAATTGTTAAATAGTAAGAGCATCCGACTACCCTGGTCCCAGAGGTTTTTCTTGATTTTTCCCTGCGTGAGAAAGCCGCAAAGTTTCTCACGCGGGGAAAAATCAAGAAAAACCTCTGGGACCAGGGTAGCATCCGACTGGTGTTATGGAGATTGTAGGTTCGATTCCTGCCTGGGACTCTGATTTCTTTTCAGTTGTTCTTTTGCCGGTTGCCAAGAAACTAGCATATCTCCATATATAGTTCAGTTATGATGTTCATCCCTAGTCAGCATAAGTAGTAATCTAATTATCATAATTTCAGGAAAACAAGTTCACGAAATGTGGCGTTTGCGTGGCTTTAAAACTTTGTCTGCAAGGGACAATGGACCAAGATAAGCGAAGAAATTTGGCATTTAAAAGAAGGCTTCATAACGAACAACAAATGTACGTAATGAAAATCTCTCAATGTTTTTTTTTTTTTTTTCACAACGTTGAATGTGTTGAATGTGAGTACATTGGGTTTTGGGAGTCAGCCAAGTTTCGTTATATCCGCATATTTTCCCTGTAAGTAGATGTAGATTGACTGCTGTTGCTACGTTATTATCAGACACGCGTAACTAAGGATCTAATGAATTTTCAGGCGGTAAATACATCGTACGAATGGTTCCAGAAAAATGCTTATTTGTTTTTAACTCAACCTCTTAAAGGGCCGAAAGACGGGTATATTACGCAAACTACTTGAAAGCAGAACAACAACCAAGGCGTTATCTGTCGCTAATTCTTGATGGCATGGACCAATCGAAGACAAATCTACCCCATGCTAACTGCCTCTCTAAGGTAAGCTTATTGGAAGCAATGGTATCACAGGGAGCAGAGGAGTCCTATTTGACCGTATTTCCAGTTAAAATCAAAGTATAATTGCAAGGCGAATCTTCAAACCACATACATATTACATAAGATCGTGTTACGCTGTTGTCACGCTTCTGTTGAAAGCCTATCTGCGACAATGGCCGGAAAGCGAAGTACGCCGCACCCCACCACAAAGCCATATTTTCATGGAAACCGCTGGTCACTGAATTAGTCAAGATCAGTCTTATCTCAGGTCTTCTTTCTGCACGAGACACCACCACTGATAAGCCCACAGTCATTACTGTTTGCTGCTTTCGTCTTGCGGATAGGATTTCAACAGCAGTGTTGACAGGTACAGCAGTGTAATACGATCGTTTGTTTGTAGTTTGATCACGTAGGGTGATTCAAATCAACAAGATAGGACTCCTGCTCCCTGTGTGGTATTACAGAAAAAGTAAGATCAACGCCAAGCTGGCGTTTATCTTCCTTTTTCTGTAATTCTCGTCACTGGAGACTGAAGTTAAATATGGAAAAAGTGAAACTGACCACGAGTGAATAGCCTTTAAGACCGTGAGATAGTGTCTAATGCTTGAGTTTGTGTTTTCAATTAGGATGAAACATACCATTTTTTAAGAACGCACATCACTGGAGCTATTTCGCATGGAAATGGACGCTTCTTCAGTTTTATTGATTTGATGAGATGGCCGCATGACTTTAATCGTACACTAAATGTCTTATTACGGATCTTTATGGAGCTTTCCGAGGTACAGTATGAACCAATGACATTTATGATGCGCAAATTGAAAATTTCAAATAACATTTAAAACTAGAAAGACGATAAATTTAATAACAACTCAAAAACTATTTCAAAAATCATTCCAAATTTGTTAGGAAGGACGCTTGCCACCATAGCTCTTCCTTCAGATGGACAATTGTTATCGGGAATGTAAAAACAGATTTATTCTTGGATTCTGTGCGCTCCTTGTTGAAAAACGCATATTTGCAGAGGTGAGTAACTTCTAATTACTTAGTAAGAAATCAACCATGAAAAAGTTAAATTTTTCATCACATAATTGATATCTGATCCAAAACTTCAAAAACAAACCAACGAAACACTGCAACTTCTATTTCTGAACCTGTCTTGAGATCAACTTTTGTATTAAAAAGAATCAGTGTTTCATCTTACAGGTTCAACTGTCTTTTCTTATGGTCGGACAGACCCATGAAGATGTGGATCAGGTTTGTGATCACACTTGCATATTTCTCAGTCTTTGTTGCGGCACAAAAATATTTTATATATTGTGAGCTAATGATAAGGAAAAGATGCATCCAATGATAAAGAGAAAATGTCTGAAAAAAAAAAAATCCTATATATTTTGCTTGATTCCCGATGCTTGTTTTACCTTATTGTTACATATTTTCGTGGAACTTAAATTCGCGAAATGGAGCTGGCATATTTTGCAGGACTTAAATTTCGCGATTTTGCAAATAAAAAGCAACCGTTCAATAGGAAAAACTGAATTTCTCGAAAATTGTCAAAATACTGATCTTCGTTAACGAACAGTTCGTTTCACAATTGATACAATCAACTTTTCATAGCAATAGCTTCCAATGACACTGAACAAAACCATGTAACAAACCGAAATTGAAAACAGTTTGAAATGTTTCTCTGCAACAAAGCAGAACTATACAATAGTACATGACACCAACGGTGTTTGCGCTTACAGCTGATCCTCAGGAGGAAGAGTTGAATCATCCTTATTACATCATAACTCCCACTTTCTCCCATCCTATGGCAGCTAGCACTATCCCTCACCGCTAGTCAATGGTTGAAAAGGTGTACCATCCATGTTAACAAAAGATTTATTTAGCAGGGTTTTAAATTTTTCGGGGTTAATGTTCATGGAAACTTTTTTCCCTGGTCTTTACTCTGCAATGTTTTGTAAATACCGAAAATAAATAACAATAACGTACTTTAAAGAAATCCATGAACCTGCAAGTTGCAGTCCTATCCTAAAACGTTTGAGACATTAGCCACTTTAAAATATCTTTTTACCAATGTTAGAAAATGTGGCCGTCTCATGAGCACAATCATTCAGTTTTTCAGCAGGATCTCCAAGAGGCTAAGGAAAAAGGACTGTATGACGCTGCCTGCACTGGAAAAGCATGTACAAAAAGCTCACACACCAATGGCGGAAACCATTGTCGTAGACTTTGTATATGACATAAAACAGTGGATTGAGCCTTACTTAAATGGTATTAAAAACCACGTCTATCCCCACTCATATAAGTAACGAGACAAGAGAGCCAAGCTTTCACATTGATTAAACCCTCTGGGTATTTTTTTCAACTCCATCACGCGAGTGATAATACTATCTGCAATACATGAACAAAGCCACCAACTGTTGAAATTAAAACCACTTCACTCTTTTTTCTCTTGTCCTATGAACAGGTTGCAGTACAAGAAAAACGAAAAAGCAGAAGTGGAGCTCCACCGAAAAAGAAACGGCGGACAGATGTTAAAAGCTGATATAGCTAAATGTCAATTTGTAAAAGTTCCATTCAACTTGTACGATGGTTATTTCTTATTTCCTTCCTGTTTTTAAAAATTCGCCAAATATAGTTTTTATCTCTTTCTGTATAAACTTCCAAAGAGGTCATGTATAACTAACGTTGTGCCCATATGCTCCCTATGCAGTCATTTTCAGTGCCACTCGTTTATAAAATTAAAGTATTTAATTTACAGCTGTATTGTTAAGTAAAGGAACAGTTAATTAAATGGGTGAAATAAATCTATT
Source organism: Montipora foliosa (assembly GCF_036669935.1). Classification (NCBI taxonomy): domain Eukaryota; kingdom Metazoa; phylum Cnidaria; class Anthozoa; order Scleractinia; family Acroporidae; genus Montipora; species Montipora foliosa. Next base: position 70,480,460 of record NC_090874.1, read on the forward strand.
TTGCCATATTTCAGTAGACTAGAAATACATGTTTTTACGTGTGGGACACACTGTACACCCGACCTTCCACCGCCTGTTTCCCCACCCTACCACGGACAGGATTGTTTTCTGAACGAACAATTAGGCTTTGCGTTCGCTTGGCGGGAAGTAGACTCGTGATGAGATTCCCGGGTATGATGACTTATCAACGGTCATCAACCGAAATACTGGAAACAGAGACACAAAAATGCATAAGTAACTGTAAACATATTAAAATATCTGTGTGAAGAGGCAGAACTTAAGACCGAGTGGCAACATTGAAAGGCAAACTGGATATTGAGAAGGAGAGAGACTTCACGTTCGCACGAATCAACAGAGGTGAGTTCAACCGATAAAAGCTTAAAGTTAGCGTGATATGGTGTCTGATGCATTTAAATCAATCGACAAATTCAGCTCAGAACAGACATTTCAAAACGATTTTTTCAATGGCAACAGCTTGTTTCTGTGTTCTAGGCACAAAGCGCGGATTTCGCTGCAAACGATCGTATTTTGGCGCAAAAGGGAATAAACTTGAAGTGTTTTCAAAGACGTACCAGACTCGGGTAAACAACCATTGAAATCATATTATTCATTTACGACCTGCTAAAACCGAAGGTTTCACTGAAATAATCAGCTCACGCCAAACCATCATGGGTAATTGCGTTTCTTACGACAAAATCTGGTGTCTCGTGATGTGTTTCTATCGCCTTATTGGTCGTTTCCGTCTAACATTATCCGCTAACGAGAAATCCATTATACTGTTATCGACTAACAAGCCTGTAATTGGTCTGCAATGGCTGATTCGATGATCTGTTGTTTCAAACACTAATCTTATATACTTACACATTGTGGGCACGCAAACAAACGTAGCTTATTTGACCTCTTTGTTTTTAGACCGACCGTTGCCGTATTCACCATAATTTTGGTTGTTCATCGCAAATATAAAAAGTCGTACAGTATTGATAAACGGCAAATGGATTGATTAGAAGAAAGACGATCGAAGACAATAACAATTCAAGTTAGCACCGCGTGCAGGAATGTTTGAAATGCTATCTGATAAGGTCTTGCCTTTCCGGCGCTTGACGGAACATGTTATTATTTATTGCATATTTCCTTTCTCTTAGATGCGGTCTTTATATACTGTAAAACATCCAGTGAACAGGATAATAACGATTCAATACAATTTCTCCAAAGTATGACACGTCGTATAACTTTACAGTGGTAACAAACGCTTGCATTCCTTCATAAATTCAAAGTGTTTGCGGTTTTCAGCATCTTCTCAGGGCATGAAGATGTTTGCATGTTGTGAGCAGGGTTCATATAAACGGTCGGTTATCATCAGAGATTGTTATTGGTGGAATAGACTAATATTATCCACTGTTATCCTGTTATTGAATAACAAACCACTCATTGGTTATAATCGCCTTGTTAGCAAATAACATTACTGAGTCTGTGGAGGATAAAAATGCAAGATCCTGATTGGTACTAATGTGTGATAACAGGCAATAACCACTAACACCAATTAGTCCCAATTATTTTAAACAAGTACCAATTATAGTGAACATGTGTTCAATATTATAAAGTAACAACATAACAGTCACCTGTTGTTTCATTACTTTGTGAGCCATCCTTCGTCATGGCGACATTTCTGTCAACAGCAGATGAAATTTAAAAATGTAAGAATTCTGTATTGTTTTGTACCAAGCACAAACATTCTGTTTCATGGTTCGGTGATTGTTGTAGCACATAACATCCAAACACAAGGGTAAAATAGACTCAGAGTAAGAACAGAGTCTTGAATAAACAAATAGTCATTATTTCTAGGTTTTTGCTGATTTTAAAATATAAATAGGGACTTTAATCAAATCACTACAGCAGGTGCTACTATGTGCTGCCGTGACTCAAAAGGTCTGGGGAGAGTACGACTCGGTGGTCTGCTAAATTTTACGTTTAGCAAAGCAAAATACAAAGAAACATGGGCTAAGGAGTTTAAAATCTCTTTTATTTAGTTTGTCACAGCCAAATGGGTTGCTCAAAGGACGATGGCCTTTGTTCGCCTTGCTAAGTGGATCAGATTATTTCTTGTACTTTGTACAATAACAACAACTTGATGGATGAAATATATAATTTCAGAGACAAATATCTCAAAGAATATCGAGTGAAGAAGACAAATATATCAATACTCAAAGAAGGAAAATAGCATCGTATAGTATCCAGATTTAAAAACCTTCACTAAATCTTCAAAGAAAACTTAACAGAAGAAAAACAACCTTGTGCTAAACATGAATATTTCACTTCACTCACTTCGCCATTCCAAATTATACGTTTGCCAAAACTTATCGTAAATTCATAATACGGAATTGCAAGCTTATGAGAGGCAACCTTGGCACAATCTTTCACTTAAATTGACTTTAAAGGATATAGTATCCAATGGAATTCTTAAAATGCTGAGATGTCCATTGAAAAGGGGCAGAGAAGCGAAATAAACCCGACGTAGTATATAGTAGCCACTACGGCAAAACATCCCGACTCACGTAGTCAGATTTCACGCTTCGGCTTGATGCAACTGACGTACATGCGCAGTGTCTCATTTTGGGGGAAATTTGCTTCCGCCAGTCGTATTAGCGCCAGCCGTAGCGATTTGCTAAGAGTCCCTATTACTGGTATTCTGTTTTGTGGTTGTCGTTCTCTTTCTCTCTTCTTTCGTTTCTGTTCTAGTCATAGGACCTCCAGGCATCATGCAATCTTATCAGAGAGTAGTTAGAGTTCCCAGAATATTTTGGACATTTTTAAAAACTGTTCTAGCAAAAACGCTAAATTTAATATTTCGCCCCTAACGGCCGATTTTAATGCTTTAGGTAGCCGCTAAAAACACTATAAATAGGGGTTTTTCGATAGATTTGTTTCAAATACAAATTATCAAGTGAAGCTATGATCTTCCCAGTTATGAAGGCAATTTTTGCAATTGCGTAAAGAAGCCTGAAAATTTCAGGACTTTAACAGGGTTTGAACCCATGACCTTGCGAAGGTGCTATTTTGCCGGCATGTTTCATAGTTATATTGCCGACTGCTGTAATTGCTAAAATTAGCTGACAGATATCAAATACTAGATTTAAATGCTAGATCAGCAGTAAGAGAAACTTAAGTCGGCAGTTTTTTGCTGTTAAATCAAGAGGAAAAATTAAATGCTAAATATTGCTGTTCGATGTTGCTGTTGGTTACGGCAGTTAATATCAGCTGACTGATTCAAATACAAGAATGAAATACAAGATTAAATACTTCCATGTTTTTCAATCAGCAGATCAAGTTCAATTATAGAAATGTTGGTTAAACACTGAATTTCAGCCTTATAGTTTTGTCAGTGAAGTTGAAATGCGTTTAAATATTCGCATAACCATCATAGCATGACATCAAGGGACTTTCCCGTGAGCTTTAACCAATCACAAACTTCACATTTTTACTTCACAATTGTGTAATTTTTCAGTGAAACTTTTTAAATTTGTGAAATCATTTTGTGAAGAGGTGATGCATGAAGTGTGTTTAAATATTTACATAAGTAAATGAAACAGGAAGTCTATGATGTCATACCACAGGGACTTTCCCTCAGTCTGATTCATTGGGCTTATGAGCATGTTAATAAGATTGTTTTAAAGGTAAACTTTATGAGTAAACTTTGTGAGTAAATTTTGTGAGTAATGTCTGTAAGCATATGCTTTTATTCCATCATCTAATAAATGTCGTTTTTCATTGAAGCATGACAATGATACTTTGTTTAACTCAACTTCCAAGTTGATGATGGCTGCTTCGAATGGTTTTCATTTTATGATACATTTGTCTGTTATTAAATAGCGTTTGTTTGTAGTCTTCATGTTTGATATTTTTTTTATTACAATATTTTTGATTCCTTTTGCTTTTTTTATTATTTTAATCATTGTTTTTGAGATATGAATACATTTTGGATCTCAGTCCTATGAATTCTGGATGATGTTATCGCCAGTAATTTAAAAATGCCTGTAACAAAACGACGACCACTAAAAAAAGGTGAGGTTCCTAATTATGGAATCGATATTGAGGATGAAATTCCAGACATGAATCTGGGTGATTTATTTGATGAAACTGTTTTGCCTCAGCAAGAAAAACAAACAGTACCAAAGCCACCAACTTACGAAGAATCATTTTAAGATATATTGTCAGGTAATAAAGAAATTTATGTGGATCCTAAATACTTTCCTCAAGAACCACAGGATATACCTCCTGAATATGACGGTGATGAACCTAATTATGCCTTAGATGATGAAGACATAGATAATGAGATATTGGATATCTTGGTATTCAAAATTATGATGCTGTTGACAAGATATTGAATCAACCAGAAATGACTCAACAAATAATATAGAACATATCTTAATAAGATTATCAATAATGCTAAATCAAAAAGGAGTCAATTAAAGGGTTATAAATCACATATCACAAAACAATTCAAATCTGGGTAGATTTCTGAAGCTGAACGACAACTAACAAATAAGAGAATAGACAATGCCCGGGTTACATTGAATGCATACATAAAACATCATGAGACTAAATTTAAAACAATGAAAGGTTCTGGGATTCGAAAAAAACATAGAGGTGGAAATGTTGTGTTTCTTAATGGTCCAAAACAGCTTTTCAAAAATTTGGAATTAATTATTGGTGAAACTTTAGGCTGGTAATACAAGCATTGATATGAGAAACATAGGTGTTGCTATATTAGACACATAGCTAAAAACGTCAGTAATAAATAGATCTCAACATGACCAACTCTGCAAAAAGTATTTCAATATTTAATGTAACGATATTGTATATGTATGGATAGAGAAATCGTATTATCAAGCTACTCAGTAAAAAATATACCTGGTAATAAACCTGAAGATTTTGTAACGAAATTCACAAAACAAATCACTTTGAGCAGCAATTTTGAATACCAACTTGGTTTGAATAGGATAATTAACATGAGCTTTACTTGGTTTTATGTCAATCCATCGTACAACAATGAAACAATAGCATTTAGCATCAATAATAATGGATCAAACTATGAAGATCTCACTTTTTTAGCAGGTGTTTCGATTTATAAGGATTTTGATAGCTATTTCAAGCAAACAATAAAGAAAGATGGTATATCATTAGTATTTAATGAAACAACATTCAGAGTCACAATTGTTTTGCAGGCTCAAGTTAGACTTGAGTTAACAAAATCGGATTTTAATGAACTCATTAGACAAAAGAATATTGACAAGTGGAACTCATATTGGAAGTAAAGTTCCAAATATATCCCAAAATACTGACGTTTTAAATATCCATTGTGATCTCATTAATGATTCATTAGTTGATGGTCAAGATAGCGATATTGTTTATAGTTTTAGTACGAGCGTCCTACAACCATCGTATTCATTTACACTAGAACCACGAAAAGAGTCACCTTCAATCCTGTAAATAAAACTACCATATCTTCTATCAGAATGTGGGTTTCTGATGGAAAACGAAGACTGCTCAACTTGAATGGAGCTGATATTGTATATTCATTGATTCTAAAAAGAGTGCAATAATCTAACATAACAGCATAATGAAACCATACGAATTCAAACGATTTTACCATCCAAGATTTGGTAGATTTGTATTTCAACACAAAGGCTCTGGTATTATTGTAGATAATATATTCAAACCAATGTTTTCAAAAAAGTAGCTAAACCAGTGGCAAAAAAGGGACTAGAATCAGCGATTTCACACGCTGGTGATAAAATAGGTAAAAAAGTTGCTGAAAAATCTGGTGATTTAATCATGAAACAGCTTTCAAATATAAGACAGAGTACATCAAAACCAAAACAGCAAAAAAAACAATACCAATTCAACCTATGACACAACAAGAAGAAAGCACTAATATGATTTTAAATCATTTAATGTCTGGTAGTCGTAAAAGAAGATGTTAAAATGCTTCGAGAAACAAAATTATGTAATATAATAGTATAAATGGCTTTTAGAATGAGTGAACATTTGCAACGAAACGAGTATGTTCGTTTTCAATTAGATGATGTCATCGGAGCTCCTGGCAATAATCGACATCAAGAAAAACATGGATACAAATTTACAATTAATGATCGTAGTTCATTTTTCGATTGGTATATTGGATACTTTGAAGTTAGTTTTCAGCTTCAGAAATTGGCTGATGTTGCTGCATATGCAGCGGCTGATCGAATAACAGTAATTAATAGTTCCCATAGTCGTATCAAGCATCTTATGATTAAATCGGCTTGAAAATATTGTTTATGATGCTGATAATCTTCATAATGTAACCTTTGTAAAAAATCTGTTGGAGTATTCTGATGATTTCAGTAGATCATTCGGTAAAAAGAGATTATGGTATCTTGACACAAATAATACAACAGCTGATAACAATATTCGTTGCGAGTCTCGAAGATTGCTTTCTCAAGCTGTTAATGATGGAACAGGAGGAGCTAAACACATCAATGCTATAATACCTCTGAATCGTTTCAGCTTTTTTGAAGAATTACAAAGTAAAATGTTGCTTTTTATGCAGCTTCAATTTAACGTCATTTTAATGAAGACAATCAGTTGATTCACATGGCTAATGGCACTGACGCTGGACGAGTTGTTATAGACAAACTTGAATTATGGCTACAAAAATTGATACCAAGAGACAGTATGTATTCTAATTTTGCAAACGCTTTTATGAAGGAATCAAAATGGATTTATTTAAGAGAATTTTACGAAGTATCTGCTCCTACTAGAACAATTGGTTATTTTCAAATATCAGCAAGCATTGATAATGTCAAATGTTTTTGTATACCTCAAAAAGAGTCACCGTAATGCTAATGGTTCTCGACATGAAGAAACAACTCCATACAAAATGGATACATTTTCATTAGACAGTGGAGCTTCTCTTAATAATTGCAGACTTGAATATGGGAACGGTGTATTTTACCCAGAATTGGAGTTTGACTGTGATAGTAAAGTGCATATTTTCAATGATTTAATGGCATGTGCGATGAGAAAAAATGATTACAACTCTGGTACTCAGCTTAACCTAAGTGCATGATAGCCTGTTTCCGCTCATATTTTTCGATTTATCTTTTCAAACAGGAAACGTAACATGAGATCCAAAACAATTGACTTTCAGGTATAGATTGGCAGCAAATGCAGCTCAAAAATTTTATGTTCATGCTGTCGTTTTGTATGAACAAAGCAGACTCAACTTTACGAAATCAATGTAAAATTATCACCAAATCAAAAAAAGAATTTAGCAAAAGATTTTCATAAACGACAAACAATTGTTTTGAGGTTGCCTAATAATGCATTAACTGGTTCTAATACCCTTCATGTACCAGCTACACTTGTTAAACGATTAAGCAAAAGCTAACCCTAATTGAAAAAAGGAATGGATATCAAATATCTAAAACTAATATTCAAAAAAAAGTTGGAGGAAGTTTATTGTCTTCAATTTTGTCATCAGGAAAAACATTGCTTCCAACGCTTGGAAAAACACTTGGTTTATCGGCTTTGTCAGGATTGGCTTCAGAAGGAGCTTCTCAAATCGTATAAAAGATGTCAGGCCAAGGAGTTAAAACAGGTGGTTTCACTGTGCCACAAAACAGAATGTATCAGTTAATTCCATATAAGGATCTGCTAAAAATGAAACAAAAATCAGGACCTCCTTCATTCTTTACAAATGGAAAAAGAATTTCATATAAAGCCAACAAAAACACATTCTGGCGGATTTTTAGGAACTTTATTAGCAAGTATAGGTATTCCATTAGCAGTTGAAGCTGTTAAAAGGCTTTCTGGTTCAGGAGCACCCAGAACTAGTCAAAAGGTATTCAAAAAAAGTAGAAATGTACGTGGCTGACGCACTCTCTAGAATCCAGCCAACCAGTTCTGAGTGTGAGACCACCATAAAGGAACAAGAGATGAACATATATCTCGACAGTGTACTTGACTTACTCCCTGTGTCAGACATCAAGTTACTACAAATCAAGGAGGCTCAAGATGAAGACACCATTTGTAAGGAGATTAAAGATTATTGCCTTGAGGGCTGGCCGAAAAAGTTTAATCTTCATGACGCACTGAAACCATATTGGTCAGACAGAGGAGAGCTAAGTGTAGTTCAAGGAGTACTGCTGAAATCATCAAGAATTGTTATTCCGTCATCCCTGAGGTTAGCTACATGAAGGACACCAAGGGATAACTAAATGCAGAGAGCGAGCTAAAAGTTCTGTTTGGTGGCCAGGTTTAAGTCGTCAGATACAAGATATGGTGGAGAACTGTAAAATCTGTGCAAGGCACCGAGTAATCAGGCCAGAACCACTCATGGCAACACCCTTCCCTGAGCGTCCGTGGCAAATGACTGCAACTGATCTCTTCGAACTCGATCATATCACTTACTTGATAGTGGTTGATTATTTCTCTCGCTATGTAGAGGTAGCGGCAATGAATAAGACAACCAAATTATCTGAAGTTATCAGAGCGCTCAAGGCGATCTTTGCACAACACGGCATTCCAGAGGAAGTCAGGAGTGATAACGGTCCACAGTATGCATCAGCAGAATTTACCCAATTCGCAAAGGACTGGGGATTTAAACATACAACAAGTAGTCCCCGCTTCCCACAGGCAAACGGCGAGGTTGAACGAGCAGTGAAGACTACCAAGTCTCTTCTGAAGAAAGAGAAAGACCCAACCAAGGGACTGTTAGCATACAGATCTACCCCACTTGCTTGTGGACACTCGCCAGCAGAGCTACTCATGGGACGGAAAATCAGGACCACCGTTCCAACTTTTCATACAAATTTGGCTCCAAGTTGGCCTGACATCGACAAGTTGCGTCAAAAAGAAGCAGAGAGCAAGGACAAATTGAGGACCAACTTCAACCAGCGTCACAGATCTGTTCCGCTAGAGCCACTACAACCCGGCACCCAGGTGTACATTAACGACAGGAACACCGCAGGAACAGTTACGGGAACAGTTGCCAGTGCAGCAGAAACACCAAGATCCTACACGGTTGAGACAGGTAGAGGCACATTGAGACGGAATTGATCACACATCACACCAGTTCCTGGGGACAAACCGGAGATGCCGAGTAGCAAGGAACCTGTGACTGTAGACAAGCCACCAACTCCTGTGAAGTCCCTTCCTTCACCCTGTATATCCACAAGGCAAAAGAGACTGACCAAGCCTTCGCTTAGGTTGAAGGAGAGTTTAGGACTTGCATGATTCAGATTTGTTATATGTTTGTTTTAAATCTCAGACAAGATCTAGTCGTCGTTTCTTATTTTTGTTTGCTGTCTGAGATGAGAACCTTCAGTTGTTTGTGATTTTTAAAAAAAAAGTTGTTTGTGACCTTGAAAAGGGGAGATGTTGTGTTAGTGTGAACTTTGGACTGTGTAAGCCGTGCGCAATAGGGACTGGGGAGAGAAGGAATAAAACATGTCAGTTGTTAATTAGCTTAGTTTCGTCCTGTGTCTTAAAGTTGGATAACGCTTCATCACTGTCGAGGCACAAGGAAAATCACTTGGGCAAACGGATTAAAAAAGCACTTGTTGCATTTTAGAGCAAAAAAAACAAACAAATCAACTTTTTCTTCATGTCCAAAAGAGTACACATAATTGTTAGTTAACTCCAGTTGACCAAAAAAATTCGATTTTCATTCCTCAAAAAAGGAAAACCACTTTTTTCCTTTGGCACTAGACAGTGCAAAAGGAAAGAATTTGTGGAGTAACTTCTTCCACTAAGTATGAGCTATTACTAGTATTCTGTTTTGTCATTGTTGTTCTCTTTTGCTCTCCTTTCGTTTCTGTTTTAGCCATAGGTCCTCCAGGCATTATGTAACCTTATGAGAGCTCCTAAAGATATGCCAACAATTGCAATACAGAGAAAAATGCAGCTCTAAGCAAATTAAAATAAACACTCCACAATGACGTCAGTGCTTTTAAACTTTATCATGTTTAAATAAAGAATGTGTATGTATGTATGTAAGTTTATATCCCTCCGATATTGACTTGAATAACTGCGTAGCCGCCAGTGTGGACCACAGGTATCATGCTACGACAAACTGGATTGAAACCAGCGAAAAATGCAAAAAGAAAACATTTTCCAAACCGTTTTCCACCTGAACATGTAAAACGTTGACTGTGTAAGAACTATCGTTGACGTAGTGTCGCCACGTTAAGCCACAGAAAGTGAGCGAAAAATGAAGCCTCGCTTATGTTTAGGTCAGTTAACCTGGGTTGAGCCTGCAATCCAATCGAAAACCATTACCTGGTCAGTGGTAAACTTAAAAAAAAAAAGCTGACCTGGGTGAGCTCTAAGTTTGAGCCCACTATATCGTCACGTGAAACTGGTCAGCAGTTGAGGACGTCATGGCTATAAAACCAAAATTTCTCGCATCAATGGTTTACCATATTTTCTTAACTATGGTGCTCCACGTGTGCACCAAGCTCTGCTATAATTTATTATTAATATTATTTATGGCCTGCCATGAGAGAGACTTTTACGAAGAGGCTGTTTGGTAAGGTCGCAAGCATCCAGTGCTATTTCTAATCAGGACAAATTACAGACTTTTGTGTGGATTTCAATTAGCAGTCTTTCAATGTCAAATATCTTGATCCTGACTTATCTTTTTGGCACAATACAACATTCTTAGAAATTAAAGGAACCAAGCCACCAACACAGGAAAAAATTGCAGAAAATCATTGATGTAAAATCGAATGGGATTTCATCAATTCCCAAGGAAAAAAAACATTAATGTTAAAGTTGGACACTTACCATTAATGTTTTTCTTTGAAAATTCACATAAATGTTAATTACAAATTCCACTGATGGTTAGTGCCAACTTACCACTGATGGTTTTATGTAATGTATCATTGATGTTAAATTATTTTCAAACATTGATGGTAATTCAAATTAACAATAATGTTTGTTAGTCTTTTAACATTCAGGTTATTTTAATGTTCTATTATTGGGATATTGCCTCTTCCCATGAAGAAAAACCCATCAATGTTTATTGCCATTTTAATTCCATACATGGTAGGAATCAAATTACTATAAATGGTAATTTATCAACCATTATTGGGAAATAGCTTAACCATAGATGGTGATTCAAATAATAACATCATCTTTTATTGTTTTAACATTCAGGTTATTTTAATAGTGTTATTGAGAAATTGCTACTTCCCATGAAGGAAAACCCATGGTAGGAATCAAATTGCCATAAATGGTAATCTATAAACCATCATTGGGAATTAATAGCTTAACATTAATGCTAATTCAAATAACAATGTTTTTTACTGTTTTATGTTCAGATTATTTTAATGTACTAGCTGTCGTTGGGAAATTGTCATTTCCCATGATGAAGGAAAACCCATCAATGTTTATTTATATTGTTGTTAACATGAATGATTGGAATAAAATTTTTATTTTGAAAGGTAATGTAAAAACCGTTATTGAGATTGAGAATTAGCAATCTCCATTCTCACGTGTGATATTTTAGTTCCCATCAAAAGAAATTTGAAAACATCCAAGTGGATTTGTGGTTAGTTAATTAAGTTCTTAATAATCCACTGCACTGAATTTTTTTTTGATATAGTTATCATGGAAATCGCCAATTCCGCAAAGCTAAGGTTACAATTCTAACAGTTCACCATTAAAACCAACCATAATCATCCAAGGCTATAAACTTTCAACTTTTAATGATACATTAACAAAGGATACATTTTTACAATAATCAGTTCTGCTACTGTGGTACAAGTAACAAAAGTCGTGACAATATCATCTTTATGTTAAGAAAATTAACCAAAAGCCCCAAAACATCTTTGGGCATTTGTAGCTTATAATATTTTATAATAATAAAGCTGCGAGACAATAGAAGAAGGTGCAATAAAATGTTGTGTTTCCGAGTTTCTTCCATTGTTTGTGATGAGCACATAACAAAAGGTTGTTAATGTTCAGTTCAATCAACTTAACATTCACAATATATTTTGTGATGTGCACATCACAAACAATGGAAGAAACTCAGAAACACAACATTTTATTGCACCTTAATTGTTTCATTGCCCTGCACACTTATTATAAAATTATTATTACAAGCTACAAATGCCCAGGTTGCACAAAATGGAAAACAACAAACTTTTTTAATTTTGTAATGGGTTAAGATGGAATTAAACCACACTTGAATGCAATTAAAATGGCTTCAGCTTTTGTATGTCACGCCTTGAAGCATTTTTTGGGTTCCCTCTGATTCTGACATAATTCTTTTTTACAAGGGCTTCTGCAACCACTTTTACCAAACCATTCTTCTCTGTTGGTGCATTTTTTATGCCCATTGCTTTGGCTGATGAAGCTAACTGATTTCTTTGTACATCTGCCAGTCGGATTGCATTATATGCAACGCATATAATAAGTTTAGCTGTGTCATCTGGGAAAGCTGGGAAATAAATAGAAAATTCAGTTTGCGGCCTCTTCTCAATCCCCTGACAATACTTGCATGCGCAAAAGACAAAGGGTTTCAAACTTCTAAAAATAATATCATATAAACCTTCTTCAGCATCAGGTTCTGATTCCATGACTTCATCTGTATTGCCTGATTCAGAGGCACAGCTCTTTTCAACACTACTGCTGTCTACAATTACAGTTTGTGAATCTTTAACTTGTAAACAATGACCTGTGGAGGCAAACAGAAACTTTGTTAGTACTCTGTTAAGAGGTATTGGAAAGCCCAGGAACTAAACTGCAGACAGCACCTGTTAAAAGAAATGTTTTTAATTTCTGGGAATTGTGACTGACAATAACAAGAATTTTAAAGAATGAAAAACATTGATGAGAATGCCTAAAAGTCAACCATGATCCCCTGGTTTGAAAAATGTTAAACCAAAGAAAAATTTGCACCACAACAGATACATTGCAGATTTATCAAATAAAATATGCTCAAACATACCCGTCTTTTCCTCCTCTGATTCTTCCACAATTTCCGTATCCCCAGATTCATCCTCAATGGAATCAGAGAGACTATCACTAGAAGGACTTGCAGAACTGTTGTTTTCAGCAGTACTAGTGCGTTCAGAACTCGGTGTTTTACGCTTCAGCGTTCGCTTATCGGCCTGCAATTTTAAAAAAGTGGTCATTGTAGTGACTGCCTTAATTTGCTAACTTCTACAGCACGGTTGTCACTACTGGATTTCATACTGTCGGGGGCTATATATCACAAGACAGTTAAGAAGTCTACCCAGATGTGCACACAATCAAACTGGGAAAGTAACACTGACTTTCTTTGGACTCTGGTATTTACAAATATTTTCCTATTTCCCTGTATCAAATGTTGACCTCAACGGGTTAAAACTTTAGCCCAAAGAAATGTTAAGATTGTCTTATTTGGCACAAGCCTCTAATGACACCAAACAAATTATTTGTCTACAATTAGCACCCTGTTTTACTCTTAGTGAGCCAGTGCTATTGTGCATTAGGTGTTAGCTAGTACGTGCTTAAAAGAGAAATCAAGTCATTTTAATTATTGTAATATAAGTTATTGTCAAATATTTTTTAGCTTAGTTGTCTCCCCGCTTAGCATCCTGATTCACAGGAAGCTAGATTTTCTTTGACACATCACTATAAAGTTTCTATTCTATTCTCCTTCCTTAACTGTTTGGGGGGTCTTGATGAAATGTGATAGATAAATGGTTGAGCTTACTTTAGAGTAATCATGGCCATTCCTTTGGTGTCTTCGTTTTTCATTCAATACATCCAAAATGTGTTGTTTGATGCCATCTCTCCCAAAGTTCAAAGGCGGAAAAGAGCATTCAGCCACAAGCTCTTCCACTAACTGATTTAACTCTGCTACAGCTGTCTTGTTGGTTTTGAATTTGGGGATGTTGTTCCCCGGCCATCGTTTGATTGCTGCCGCTCTGATCGCTTTTCTCCTATTAAGGGAAAGATTCAACAGTTGTTGAAACTTTCAATAAATTGACAAAAATCCAAATTGTTTAAGAAAGAAGTATCGTTTCAGCTATCGTTTCCGAAATGATCGACCCGCAAAACTTGGGGCTTACAAATAAAAAGCAGAAATGAAATAATGCAGGAAGTATATTTGTAAAAAAAATTTACACCGTGTTTACAACCTAGAATAATAACGTTCTCAAATTCAAGCCAGTGTTCATGTGTTGATGATGAAAAGCTAAACAACGCAAAATTTGAAATACAAACTCTGGAGTCGTGTTCAAGAAATTTAAGTTACATGCATGGAAAGCTTAATTGCCAGCTTATATCACTCACTTCGTCTTGTAAATTCTTCTATTAATATCGCTGATTTGATTCAGCTGGGCCTTCGAAGGCTTTTTTGCTTTAACTGCCGTGATCACGCAACTCGACGCTTCATCTATATCGGCGCTTGCGTTGACCAGCATCGTTAGTTTAAGTTGGTCAGCTACTGTCATCAGTCCGCAGGCTTCGTACTGTTCTCTTGTTGCTTTCTTTGATAGCAATAATAAGGATTTGCCGTCAATTTTTTGCGCTGTTTGCAGAAAAAAGAACAAGAAGAGGAAATTATTGTACATAGTACAGGTAAACTTAAACTTTTTTCAATAACAAAACACACCAACTATGAACCGAACGGGAAGGAACGAATCGAATGTTGATCGATCTAAGATCGCGGCCGCCATCTTTGAATTGGCATATGAACGATTTCTAGCCCTTCTAACAGACTGTAGAAAAGTTGCAAAGATAACTAAAGTAAGGTTAAATTAAATCTTAATAACTTAACAGCACTTAATATCTCATTGTTATTCAAAAATGAAGTTTCTTTCTTTCGAGCCAAAACTTTCAGTGAATGACCAGTTTTCCCCCACGGCAGAGCGATAAAAACTCGATCACGTTTAATATGAGTTAATTGAAAGTGCACAATAATGAACCCAAAGCTGAATTGAAAAGTTTCAGGCCTTTTTTCAAATACTGGTAGGTTATCTGAAAGAAAAAGCGGACCATCATACGCAGCGTAAAATGGCGCGAAAAAACACAATGCGACACAAGCTTACCTTCGAACTTCTCGGCAATTTCTAATTGGAATTCTTTCGCAATAAAATCCTTCACTTCTTGGATATTCATTTCTTGTACGGAACTGGACGTTTCATTTTCACCCATGGTTGTCAATAAACAACAAAACGAAGAATAAAGAAGACCAATTCAAAACCGTCACGTCCTCACTTGCACAATTCATGGGCCGAATGAACAACGCTGGGATCAAACACGGGATCTTCATCGTCATTCCGCAACGTGATTGGTTGATGAAAAAAAAGCTGGGGTGTGATTGGTGCAGGTTATCTTCGTGCGGGAAATTCGGCGTTTTGGATTGACGTTTCCTTTGGAGGGCTTTTTGAAATTATGGTGAAGGATCGGCATCGGTAGGATATCTTCGCGCGGGAAATTCGGCGTTACTGATCTTTGTTTTTTACCCGTCGTGAGCCAGCTGCCCGATATTATGGAAACTAAAAGACGAAGATTTGAACCTTATGTTTGGTCAAGAGATGATATTGTCTGCTGTAACTGTTCACAGTTAAAATCTAGACACGAACATTGCCCCTGTTCCAGCTGCAATGGTGCTGCAGTTGCACGTTCCCTGGAATATTCTCATTGGCAACAACAACAAGCCATTGCTGATCTTGGGCTACCCAGGTAATCACAAAAATATAGGCTCATCATTTTAACATGTGGTTTAAATTAATTTAAATTTAAATTTGTGGTTCAATTTTATCCTTGGTTTAAATTTTATTTTCTTTTGTTTCAAACTCATTATCATACATTACCATACCGAAAAACAAAGGAAAATAAAATTTAAACCAAGGACAAAATTGAACCACAACATATACATGACTGCTTTTGATATACAAATAAATGGGCAATATCCACAATCATTTGAATTCTCTTGAGGCTGCACCTGATCGCAAGTATTCCTTTGTTTCAAACAGAAATGAAGAACCCAGTGATTCACACAACGACTCAGGCATTGATGAATTTTCATCCCCTTTGTCTCCCGGGGACAACGTCACCATTACTGTGCACGTGGATGATGTCTATGACTGCAATTCTAGTGCCCTACCTGGCAACCAGACTGGTGCATATGCTTCAAGTACCTCAAGTTTAGCAGAAATGACAGAATCCACCACCCCAGAGAACACCTCAGATGATTTGGAAATTGACCCTGATGACATACAAATAACAATTGCTATACTAAAAGCATTGAATTTAGTGGATCAAATGAATGGGTCAATATCAGATTTTGAAGACGTCCTGCAATTTGCCAAAGAGTTGTACTGTAGAAAGGACAGTCACTTAGAAGAAAAATGGCCAGGGAATTGGCAAGACACACAAACAGTTCTCCAAAATTGTGGATACAAATCTCCCAGAGAACTTTACATCTGTTTGGATGAGAGCCATTACACACAATGGGATGTCATGGAAAATGGTGAAGACAAATGCAGACACTGCGGAAAGAAAGGCACGATAAAATTCTACTACCTAGGAATTTCTGACAAAGTTCAACTTTGGTGTAGTAATCGTGGTGTGTGTGAGAAAATGATGGCCCACTGGGGTGAGAAAGAACACTGGTTAGTAGGGGAAGGTCCTAACTTTATATTGAAAGAAATCTGGGATGGTGAAAGATTTAATGAGCTTAAGTGGTTCTGGGATCCAGATTCTCGCTGGATGCTACCTGTTAAGTGTCAGTACTGTGCTAATGTGACAAGTAGTGATGAGATCGAGGAATTTCCAGAAGAAGAAGGGAAGCATGTGATTACATGTCATGAATGTGGATCAAGGTGGAAGCACACACCATGCTATTCTAGAGGGGATCCCCGCAATATTGCACTTATTGGCCACTGGGATGGTTGGCAGCCCTTTGGATACCCTGGAGCACATAGTTGTGGTAAGCAAACACCTTTTTTCTCACTTCTAAGAAATAAATGTAATGTATCCAATAACACAAATGTGCTTAAGACTGGAGTTAACTGACAGGAGTTAAGTCTTGCTGTTGAACACCTTATTTAAACTGTTATCTTCTTATCAGTGATTAGCATCTTCTTAATTATAGGGGCAATAGAAGTGACAATAGCTAACATGGCTAAGGCTGAAAGAAGCAAAACTGATCAAGTTTATGTGGTGGGATTTGTCCCTTCTTATCAGCTACCTAAGAGTCGTCCATGTTCCTTGGATCCATTCCTGCATCCCCTTGTCAGTGACATTGAAAACATCTTCATTAATGGTATGAAACCATAAGAACTATTCGGCCTATGGGTACAGATCAGTAAAACTTATTGTGTATTCAACAGAAAATTATTAATTTAATATTCATTTCTTTAGAACATTGTCATGTCAGACACATACTGAATCATGTACTGTTAAAAATTTAAGGTTGATGATGAGTTTCCAGATTTAAATGTCTATGAATATAAACTAAGTAAAGCAGGCAAAATTATGACTTACATATGTGTAATTTTTCACTTGGCCGTTGTTTGAAATTTTGTTGGGTAATGTTTAGCTAGTGTAAATAACAAATACTTTCCTCCTTTTTTCTACATGTAAATACAAATAATTGAATCACATTGATTGTCTTTGCAGGTCTTGAAGTTGACTATGCTGCATCATTTCCTTGCCTTCCTGCAGGCAGGATCACCATTAGAGTATTGATTTTATTATGGACAGGTGATTACCCTGCACAACATAAGGTTGGAAAGTTCATCAAACATGGGATATTGCCATGTCGTAGAGATAAACTGAAAGGTAAATTTGACATAATTGCATATAATGAAGAATAATAACAGAATAATACATACATAATAATGAAGAATAAAAATTATTGCAAATTATAAAATATTGTCAAAATTAAGTCACTGTGCAAGTAATTTATTAGAATAATGCTACCTCTATCATCACGGGCAAATTAAAACCAAAGTAAAAGACTTAAGGAAGGTCTGAGCATTTTTACATTGTGTTTTACATAAAAGATGCTCAGATCACTTGCTAATTCTACTGTGTCTAATTTGTTCTCTTAAATTCAACAGGAACCATAAATCCCGAGGGTGGGAGCACATACTACTATGGTGATAATAGGTACCATGCCAAATATCCGTGGGAGGAAAGAAAGTTGGAAGAGGCTTTGCCACTGATGACAGATATTAATCAGGAAGACCGCAAAACTGTCAGAGCAAGCAAAAGTCGAACCAGTGGATACACTGGATTAAGCATTCTTCATCGATTACACAAACTTTACGGATTCAGCATCTTCAAAGATCTTGTTTATGATACAATGCACAACCTCCCAACTAATGTCATTGCATCACAACTCAAGGAACTCATTGCATCTGAGAAGATTGACAGTAAACTTGTTGCCCAACGACTGAAGGCCTTCCCTTGGACAGCAGGTTTGTGACCTAGAATATTATTTTCATGTGTAAATGCATGAAAGTAATATTATAACAGTAAATTCTTTATTACTTTTGGGCACAATATTGCTTTAGGTGCAAAGTCAGCGTGTTTTTTTTTTTGACAGGTTGTATTGTACGATATAAATGCCTCCCTGCTACATACCCTAGTCCTTTGAACAACAAAGTTAATATTATTTAATTTACAAGTTTTTCAAAACATTTTTTACATTCCTGAAATCTTTGTTAATTGTTTGTAGTTTGGGTTAGTCAATCACCTGACAATTACTTTATTTATGTTCATGTATCATACATCTGTTACTGTCATTAAAGTGATTGAATTAATAATACAGTAATATTATTATAATAAATATTTTATTCCTTGTGAATAAAATGATTATAATAATTAACAGGAATTAGCTGCTGTCAGTGGTGCAAAAAGAAAAGAAAAATCAATCACAATTCAACAATTTTTCACTGTCAAATTATGATTTTATAGAACTTAAAGATGGAAGACTTCCCACTGGTATTGATTCACGTTTGGCCTTCTGGAAGGCAGAAGAACTTCATAAATTCGCCTTTCCAGCATCTGAAGTAATGTTTGCTGACCTACTGGAGGACATGGACTATCACATTTGGCAATTGACAGTAAGGATGAATGAACTGGTCTTCTCTAAAAGAGATGGTTGGAGCCTTGAGGATGCCCACCTTTTCTTCAAATTAGCTAGCCGATATTTGATCCTCACTGAGGAGCACAGAGGATTCACTTCCTGTGTAGTCACAGAGCATAATCTTCTCCACATTTCCAGTGATGCCCTTCGTTTTTCACATCCAGACAATTACTGGTGCTTTCCATTTGAAAGGGCTGTAAGGAGATATGTTACTACAAAGTGCAACTTTAAGAACATTGAGTGCACATTTGCAAGGAAAGAAGCACGGAGAGAACTGCTACAGCATCTATCAAGGTACTTCGAGGGTCCTCCCAAACCGTTCAAATTATCTCTTGAAAAGGTAACTTGGCCTTTATTTAGTTAATATATGTAACAATTATTTGTCAAAGGCAAATTTAATATACAATAATAGTAAGTAACACCTGTATGAATGTTTAAGTTTGTGGTTCCAGAAAAAATTCCACCTAAACCCATAAAGAACCACTCTAAATTCCAAGGGTTTTTTTGTGGGGGCAGGGTCTGTTATCTATAAAGTATGAACTTTAATTGAAATTTCCAAAGGGAAGGAAGGATTTAAACCAATTAACCCTTTCATGTGGGGAGATCTTGATATTTTCTACAACAAAACACTTTCATGATTTGAAGATTGAACTTGCACTTGCATCACGATCATACACAGCCAAGGATACAACACTTTTTTTAACTTTAAATTTAACATCTATGATTAAGTCAGGTTTGAGACCTTTAGTCAATTATGTTTTGTCAATTTTTCTGGTCAATGTTTGGTGAATTTATCTCGCTTACATGAAAGCTTGTTTTTTTGCAGATGAGTGCAACCAGTTTGGAAGGTGCAAGGCATCTGATGAAAATTGCTAACAATTCTGCTCATCATATAAACAATAGCAACAAGGGAATCCTTGTAGGTGGTTCTGACAGGAATGAAGTTCATTTATCACTACAAGAAGTGAATATGATAAAGTCATTTTTGGCCAGCTCATCAAGTGGCAATCGTGTTCCAGAACTTGCTTTCGCCTACAAAAGCCTCCTCAAGCCTCAGCAAGGAATTGAAGGTCAGGGACTTTTATACAGAAGTAGAGAGCACGCTTTCCTTGATGTGGAAAGTCAAGGTCCTTCAGTTGTCTTTATTGAAAGATTCCTGTGTTTGGAAATTGGAGGAGAGTATCACAAATTTGTCCAAGGCCAGTTTCTTCCTAGTAAGCTTGATGAAAATGGAAACATTGTGATATTTTCTGACACTGGTTTTCCTATTCTATGCAAAGATAGCCTCCCTAAAATGGTTATTCAACCCGTAACATGTATTTTGAGAAAGGTTATGGTTGTTTCCAATCCTTTTGAGCCCCAAGAGTCAGTTGTTATTGACTTTATGAGGAAGAGTATGCCATTGTCTGAGCACGATATTGTCGTTCCGTTTTACCCTGAGCGAGGAGATATGGTTTTGATCAATGGAACTGATCCTGAGCCATGGCTTGGAGAAGTAATGACTGTGGATGTAACTAATCAACTTGCTAAGGTCCGATATTACATCAGAAATGGGGAAAGAGAAGTTGGCTCCATTCTTGTTGATGTATTTGTCTCTGAGAGAAATGCCTGTTTAGACCAAGTATCCTGGAATGCAATTGTGTGTGCGGCAATTGGAGAATGGAATGGGAACACTTGGGAAATGATGCCTTTTATGTAGATAGCATGTGCTCAATAACTGTCAGCTTAACAACAAAATACTTTACCTGCAGTAACACCATAATGACAGATGTAATTAATCCCCTCTAAGGAATACCAGTACTAGAATTTTGCATTAAAAATGTTAATTTATGATACCAAAATGTAGTCATTACCTCTTTTATTAGAATTGCTGGATTTGTTGATGTACTGTTCCATCAGTGGCTAAAGCATTTAGTTGGATGGGTAAAATACCAATATTGTTGGGAAATGGTTTATACCAAGAATGGTTTTGGGAGAAAGAATCTCAAAATACAAGCATGGTCTTTGGAATTCACATGAATGCTTTTAAAGTTTGACACAAACCATTTATGTTTTAATCCTTACATTAATGGTTTTTCAACTCATGGAGACAAACCATTAATGGTTTAAAGCATCATTAACATTTGCGTTCTTTTCTAATAACATCAATGGTTTGTACTGATGTATTATCCCATAAATGTTTAATGGTGTTTGCATAAATGGGTAACATATAAACATTGTTGGGCATTGATTACACCAAGAATTGTTTTGCAAAAATAAAAAAAACACATTCATGGTATTTTAAAACCACAATAATGATGTATTATCACATTAGTGTTTAAAGATATTTACATAGATGGGTAACATATAAACATTATTGGGAATTGTTTACACCAAGAATGGTTTCATAAATTACACATTAATGGTATTTTAAACCCACAACAATGGTTTTATTATGTATGAAATACCATTCATGGCTATTACTGTAAACCCATCCATGACTTCTAGACTGTTTATGTTAATTGTTAAAAAAACATTCATAAATTCGAAATAACATTAATGTTTTTCCACTTAAAAAAATTAATTCCCTATAAAAACCATTAATGGTTTTTAACAATGAGTGGGAATTTCAAAAAAACCTTTGATGTTTTTTTGCAATTTTTTCCTGTGCAAGAAGTGTAGGCCTTGATAAGACACTCATTTATCTATCTATCTACCTTCACGCATTGACCTTCCAGAAGAAAACAACTAAAAAGGTTATGGTTAGAAAAACTTGTTTTGAGAAATTATCACTTCTCGAAATATTGTTATTGTCTTGCTCAGTAATTCCTGTTACGATAGTTACAGGGCACAAGTATTAAGTTTCCTATCTGTTGCCTTTCTCCTAATAATTGAAACTGTGGTGATATTACTTTCGTTTCATTTGTTTGTGCATATGTGGAATAAAGCCAAAAAGCCATTAAGTCTCTCAGTAAGATTTCTACCTTGCATGATCTTTCCTGTTTCTTGGATGTACAATAATTTTATAGAGTAAAATTAATTATTAATCGGTGAGAATCCGAGTACTTGTAGCCTTTTTTTTTGTCGAGAATTAAGTCATTTGATTGTAGCCCTGCTCTTTGTGTCGGAATGGTTTTCCCTAAAAAATTCTAAATGTCATCTGGAGCCCCATTTAGGGCTCAGATTTTTCCAGTTTCCCAGTTGTGATCACATGGTGAATTTCTCTGCAGAAATTTGTGAAGCAACGGAGCATTGTGTTACAACCTGCCCTTTCCAAGGCCTGGTCTATTTCAGGATACTTGTTTCTTTTACTCGTTGGTTACTTCAACATTAGGGAACATGAGAACCACGATGACGGCTTAGTCGATGACGACCGGAAGTGAGATATACGTTAGTACGCACGCACGGCCAGCAAATTCCCTCGTCCTGCTGTTGTCGACGACCCCAAAGGCAGCTCTTTCACGTCGTCGTTGGAAGGAGTTCTGTTCGCCAAGTTTGAGATAAAAATCCACCCTTGTTTTTCGAATTTTGGACTCCTTTGGAAATTCTTATCTTGGTACATCAACGTTTGCTTTGTTTTTTTTTTCTAACAGGCGAATTTGACTAATGAATTTACGTGTTTATACTTAGGAATGACAACAACAACAAAAGCGGCAGGTTTGGAGGAGCGAGCGAACTCGTAAGTCATAAATTTATGTCATTGTTATTTGTAAGTATTTAGGAAAGACACATCGTCGATCTCCACCATGGAAGAAAAACACTTTACGTCAAGAATTGTAATCGCAGTGTCTTTTAGCTTAAAAGGTTAAGAGGGCTGTAGCCTCGGTAAAATATCTGATTTTACGCCATATTTTTCCTTCTTTGTGTGTGCGTCTTACGTAAAATATAAGCAGCCCTTGAGTTTCACAGAGACGCAGCATTTTTTCATTCGGTTGGGGAATAAACTGAGAATCCTCCTGTGGTATTTTCAGTTAATAGAATTATTATTTCACGCATGTAAGGAGTTGGGATTTTTGACTCAAAACATTCGACCTTGGTTACGGGTTACAATTAGTTTTGGAGGTAAATTTCTCTAATCTTACAGGAATCCAAACTTTACCTGGAGTTACGATCACGACATACTGATATGCCTGGAAGTTCTAGACATCGAACCATACCAGTTTAAATTAAGAAGTCCCGAAAGAGGGAAAGCATGGGAAGCCATTTCAAGTCATTTAAATACATTGTGTCCAAATTTCCGAGTCACCCCACGATCTGTTCGCGATAGGTTTAACCTACTGACAAAAAAACTTCAGGCAAGACTAAACATGGAAGAGAAGGCCAGTGGTATTGCTGTGAATAATTCCGAGCTTGATGATCTTTTAAAAGAAATCTTAGAGAAGGAAAAAGCTGCAAAAGAGAAGCTCAACAATGACGATGATGATAAAAAGAAATCTCTCGAGAATGAAAAGGTGGCAGCTGAAGATATGCGGAAACGTGCTTTAGAATGGGTAGGACAGACGACTAAAAGAAAGGGTAAAGGAGAGGGAACTGAGACAGGACCATCCAAGAAAAAGAGTCGAAAGAGCACAGGCGAAGCAGTGGAATATTTAAAGGAAAGAGCTTCCACAGAGATACAGCTAAGGGAAAGGGAGTTGGAGATGAGAAAGAAAGAGCAAGAAAGTATATCACAAAGGGAAAGAGAGAGGAATGAGCAGCAAGATAAAGTGCTCTCTACTATGTTCAAACAGCAAGACCAACAGCAGCAGATGATGATGATGCTCATGAATCAACAACAGCAACAGTCACAGGCTTTAATGTCTCTGATAGGGAAAATTGTTCCAAAACAACTTACAGTTATTTTCATTGTTGTTTTACATAATGTTGAGATCCCATTTAAAGTTGTGCATTGCGTCCAATTTTCTTACAGTCAGATGTTATTATGCAACATTCGTTGACTTTTTAAACCAATTATCTCACAAGTAAACGCGGACACGATTCTTTGGAATTCGCCTCGATGAATATTCATTTCATCTCAGTGTTTTTGTTCGGAACATTAAAAAATACACTTATTGGAGACAAATGATGACCTTATTCAAGGAACTGGGTGTTTACTAACAAGCACTAATCCTATATAATCAGATCCAATTACTTTGCGAATTACTTTGCGGTTCAGCTCACTCAGGAAAAGTACTCCTCTAAAGTGGGTGGTTCCAGGGCAAAAAAAGAGGAGGTTTGGTTACCGTAAAGACAGGTAAGAGAATTCTGGAGAAGAGCAGAAACTATATACATCTTGCCAACACTACTGAGGCCAATTTTAAGGTTTTTCTTCAAGTCTAGACTCTTAAAATAGTTGATTATATCACCGAATAACCATTCAACGGAGGACCTAACGACACTCATTGAACCATTATATGCTTTCATTTGGTCAGTAAGGACCCCGTGTCGAAAAGGACATTGTAGATGTACCCTTAATGATATGCCGGATCCCCATAAACACACATGGGTTGCCCAGCGTGCGAAAAAGCAAATTGTTGTAGGTCACGTAGAAATCCTGACTCGTATGCAAGAAATCAAAGAAAAGCCGGTTGTGATCATAAACCTTTAACATTTGTTTACTTGTACATATACGGCATACAGTAAGCTAAGCTTACGTTACATAACCTTCTGTTAAATGATGTGGAAGCTTAATACCATAAAATTCAGGTCTTACCTACTGGACCATACATATTCGCAATCAAGCCATTGGGTAAAACTGACTGAAATTTTAAAGCGTGTACCCGCTTGTGTCCGTTGTACAGGATCCTTTGATTTTCCCCAGGCCGAGCAATTGGTCTCACTGTGCCGTCTATAAAGCCGAAGCAATTTTGTAGAGGGGCACCTTTTGCGCTTATGGCTGCAGCGTACATCTCCATCTGGTCAGGGCCTAAGATATCGTGATTCCATCGAGTTATTCTAGCACCGTGGGTGTCATATATAAAGTCTAACACAGTGTTAGTCACCATACTGATCACGGGGACAGGCTTCGCAAATCTGGGAATGATATCCCCATATCTGCAGGGGAATGACAGCCATCTCAAGAGCATGCAAAGACCCTCCATGCCGTCACAAGTAGAACCTTGTTCACACCGTATGGTCTCTGGAACACCAACAACTTCTCCAGTTAAAGGAATGTCTCTTTTCGTAAATCTAAACTCTGCCAGACACTCGGAGTCGGTCATTTCATCCAGGGCAAACATTGAATAATCCTCGTATGGAAAGCAAGAGTTTTTCGAGTCGAATAGATCATAGAACACTAAATATTCTTCATCGTCAATAAAATTAGACATATGGCTCAACAAAAGAAGTTCTTGCATTGCTTTAAAACACGCAATTTCGAAGGAACAGTTTCCAATGAGTATCGTCGTTGTCATAACGGCTGACCGCTTCTTAAGTTTCTATTTTCCCGCCGAAACCGACGTTGTCATTCCAGTCCTGGAAACATTTCTTTTGTCCACACTTAAGTCTTGTCAGTAAAGCCCAGTAGTACTACCTTGACTTCCCTTCGTTCACAGAACGGTTAGGACAATTGAGCAAGGATCTCTTGCTTTCATGGGTTAGCACTGGGAAGCAGTGAGTCAACACTAGGTTTCACTGACTGAGAGAAATTATAATCAGAAAATTGAAAGCCCAAAATCGCCCAGAATGCATTGTGCACCGTTAATTGCATAACATGAATTATCCAAATATCTGAGTAGTGGTGTACGCCCTTCTTCTTCAAGCATCTTTTGACAGTTAGAATTGGAGTCTTCTGATTGGTCGATTCAAATTTTGACGGGACATGCCAACGTCCTTGAGGCGGGACATTCAAATAATGACGTCACAGACACGTGAAACCTCCCTGTCTGTGGACCCTCAGGAAACAGGTTCGGGGTGTTTTGCAACCCTGCTGGAAAGTCAAAGCTGGGCATGAAATGCAAACCTACGTTAGGCGGGATATTCAAAATTCAAACAACAACGTTACATGGGTCGAGAGAGAGAGAGATGACGTCACAGAGTCCCAAGCCCCTCACGATCAGAAAAAACAATACAGGATATTTTTTTCCGAATCAAACGGTTTAATGACTAGAATAATAAATGACTATGTACAACAAGAAGAAAAGATCATAAAATATCACACTGTGTACAAGAAGAAGATGGTGCCCTGCACACGCACCCTATTCTCGGCTTTCAGCTGACGTCATAACCTTATGCAAATTAGGTTTCCGCCATGCTGGTGCCCCTGATTATAGGGAATTGTTTGACATTTTGAGCGTGCATGTTCGAAGTCTTCAAATAATTCACCTTTGCAATGGATATTTCCCACGAAAGCGACCCACGATCACTTGACGAGGTACCAGTACTTTCATCCTACACAAAAAACCTTAAAAGCCACGTTCGAGAGCACTATTTGAAGACGATTTTCTGTCGTTTGCATAGACCCAGCGGCCATACCGAGCAATCAGTTCAGCTTGGAATGCTTGGCTCCTCTAGAAGTCTCAGACTTGCTTTCCTAGTTAGTTTTAGAGACAAGCTACTATACAAACAAGCAGTTTAAGGCCTTCAAATTTTTGAAAGCGTACAACCAGATGGTTTCTGGTTTCGTTGCATCCGTTAAGCAAGGGAAGGAAATCGAGGGCAAGATTGTTGTTGTCTGTGGCCAAGGTGACTCGGAAGTTTGACACTAGGCATCGACCTTATATGTATCAGTTTTTAGTTCGGTTTCTTTTAATACCTTCACTAACTGCTATGGCCGCCAGATGAGAAGAAAAGGCCTCCTCATTCCCTTTGTTTCAATGATTTCCCTCTTCTTCTGTCGAAGTACTTGGTCGATTAAAGTCTCAGTCCTTCACCTTGAGAAGGTGAGCTGCTTTTTTTCTTCGAAATTCGTCCGATTTCCTTAAAACTTAGTCAGTTTGGGCGCTCTTACCAGTCGCATTCGCCTGTCGAATTTCAGCGAAATCGAATAAAACGCCTCCGAGTTAGACATTTGCTAACCTGAGTATGACAAACGTCTGATACTCAGGTTAGACATTTTCGAAAATTCACCTCATTAAATATTCAAAACCGGAGCACCTCATTTGCATCGGGCATATTTAATGAGATGAATTTTCGAAGATGGTTTTCTCCGCGACATTGTGGTTTAATTCGTCGAAATTGAGCACATTTGTTCGAGGGGTTCAAGCGCTTCTGTGGTGTGAATTGGGCAGACATCGGTGGAAACCCGGCTGACAAACGCTTTATCGAAAAAAAGCCAACTTTCGAAAAATTTTGACTCGCTCGCCTTTTACCCTAAAACCCTGAAACTCAGCCAACGCGTGCTAAATCGCGGCGAAAGCTTTACAGAATAAAACACAACTGTTCACAGCAAAAGCCGTTACTGGCAATCACAGAAAAAGCTATAATTGCTAAACCTGTAAAGACAATTTCAGCAAAATAAGTCCAACCCCAAACTTAAAGTTAAATCTAACATTAAACCGTGAGGCAATTGCTGCGAAAGCTTGTAAATTGTCCTTTGTTCATTGCCACTGAATGTATTCGATAAAATCCAATCCCTTTATCCCGGTCACTTCTCATCCACATCCAAAAACAATGCAAACAACCATTTTTAGGCTCGCTTTCTTTA
>NC_090874.1:70535696-70545696 GCF_036669935.1 Montipora foliosa
TCCCCCTCCCCCCCAAAAAACACTTGAATTTGTATTTTATACATCAACCAATCTCCAATCTCATCACAAAATGTAGCTTCAAACAATGAAGCAAAATGCTGGTACTTTAATAACCATAGAAACAGTGGAAGCACCCTTGAAGTGGGTCTTCCTTGTACTTTAAGTGGAGAATATCCCCCCCCCCCCCTTAACAACGATATTACAGTCAAACTCTGCTGTTGTGTACTATATTCATTTATAGTCCCCACTATTATGAAGTTGGGCCAAATTATCTTGGATAAATCTACGTTTCAGCCATTATTATCCACTATTTCCAGTTCCCTGCAATTCTTAACCGTTTGACTTCAACATAGCATGGGTTCACTATATTTTGATATATTAGTGATAATCACTAATGCCAGCTAACAAATAGAGGCAAACAAATATTCAACAAAGATTTTATACGTATTGCAAAATGCAATGTTTATT
Source organism: Montipora foliosa (assembly GCF_036669935.1). Taxonomy (NCBI): domain Eukaryota; kingdom Metazoa; phylum Cnidaria; class Anthozoa; order Scleractinia; family Acroporidae; genus Montipora; species Montipora foliosa. The sequence goes on from NC_090874.1 coordinate 70,536,165, forward strand.
TTTAAAAAAGGCGCAACAATATTTTAAATTCTAAACAACAACTGACTGGACTGAAAACAGCGCTTTTAAATTATCTCATCTCTCTAGCTGTGGTGTTCATACCCAAAGAAAGTATTACATTCGCCTACCTTGAGGCAATTGATAAGGCTCAAGTTGCTCATACGAGGGGAAACTTTGGAAATCTGACCACAAGACAAATTCCGAATCGCTGTCCATAGCCAAATATTATAAAATAGCTCCTTTGATGGCATTCAAAGTACTATGAATGGACTGAGTTTGGAAGCCAATCCAAATAACACAATTCTGGAATTCAAATGCAGTCATTATGCTTACTATCAAAATTGTCATATTGCTTCCTCAATTTCTATCCTTCATGTAACCTGCAGGAAAAGTGATAGTTCATTTGCATTTTGCCTTAATTGTCAATCTTCTGGTGAAAAGTAGTTTTTTGGGATGCACACGGGACAAAGATAAGTATTAATTTGCCCCCTGAGCATCCCATGTCTTTCAAAACAATAGAACTCCAAATGGTTCCCACATCTGCAAAAAGGTCTATTGTAAAATATGATTTTTTGACCTAAAATTCCTGCTAAATTTCCTTTCATGTAGCCCTCATTATATTTTATAGTGTACCTTCCTGTATTAAAGAAGATTATTTCTGTATTTTGGCCATGACCTTGTAGTTCCCACTGAAGGGAACATAATGTTGTGACACAAACCCTCTACAACAAATAGCTGTTATAACTTATTTTCTTTTTTTTTTTTAACCAGAGAGTGATGTCCATTTAAGATTTGTTAGAATATTGTTTAGCTGATTCTGATCAACTGGCAGTATCACAGATCTCTCATAATTGACTATGAAATGTCTCAAATTCATTTTACCAAGTATATTGATCCATGAAAACATTAGATAGTCCTGGGTATTTGTTTTAAGTAGAATGGCATAGCTGGGAATGGGTGATGACAAACAGAGCCAAAAATAAAGGAAATTAAATTAAATTAGCTGTAAGGAAAAAATAATACAATGCAGAAATATGATTACTTACTTAAGTTTGCCACAAGGAAATAGTTTTTCCTTACCTCTTTAGAACCGCCCTGCGAATCAGACTTCTGACATTGAGAATGTTATCCCCTTTGTACAGCATACCACTCAGTGCGTGAAGACCAGATGACTTGTCAATACCATGGCTACGGTTAGCAAATCGACACCGATCCACAAATGCCAAACTGTGCTCCTTTCGTTGGACATTACCATTGCTGGAAACATGCACTATTGCTTGTAAGAAAAGTTGACACTTGCAAAGTATGGCATAGTTGTTTCTACCCCTTGATGATTCCTGTCTACGCAGTATGAGAGAATGGTACTACCTCAGTCCCTTCTATTGAGTTTCGATGAAAAGGTGGTCCCATTGACATTGCATCTGGCATAGATGTCAATGCGTGGCTCAACCAAGACGAAGTCATCCCCGTACAATCTCCTGAAGTAAGTTTTGAACTCCAACAGAAATTTGAATGCGCTGGTTGACTCTCCTGCGAGGGAGCAAAGCAACAGGCCAGCCAGTGGAAGAAAATTCCTCCTTTTCAACAAAAGGAAATGGATCACCTGCTACAGCCTCCAAGGTATAGATGGCCTTCATTTTGCCATTAAAAAAATCTTCTGCTTCTCTTCCGAAATGTGCTGTTTGAAGGGACTTGGACACACATGAGTCAGATGAGGGAGTTTCCAGAAGAGGTTGTATGACTGGTGGAACATGTTCACTGATAGAGCCTGGGAGTACAGGCATTGGCGAGTGGGAAGCGCAAAGATGGAGAAAATAGTGGTTGAAAATCTGCTCTTCCACTGACTTTCCACTAGTCAAGGTGTCACTTAGCTCACCAATTCTTCTTTCATACGGGAAGCACCACCAAGCAGTTGGAGGACGCCAGTTCTTAATTTGGTCAGATAGGTGAAGAACCATATGATAGTTAATGCTGACAGAATACTCACCAAAGATTTTACTGTAGAGTTCATGGTGAGTTTTCAGCAGTGTTTCCAATCGGTTGATGTTATTTTCATTTATGTAATTGTGAAGAACAATTTCACATGCCTCTGCCAGAGTTTGCACCAGTTTGTATGCTTCCTCACTCTTTCCACAGACAGACTTGCAAAAGTTATGATGAAATTCGTCCACTGCTGGGCAGTTATTCCTCTTCCAGACGTTTCCTGAAGCATGGTATAAGGAAGCCGCCCTACATCATATGGGAGTAGCATGGAATTCAGCCTCTGGTGGAAGGTCTCACGCCCATTGGCATCAATAAATCTGTTATCCTCAACTATGATAGCATTTCCTACGTCCTCAACAAGACCAAGAAAGAAATTATGCATTGGGTCAATAAGGAAATTATCAACAGTGTTAAAATATGGGAGACGTGAAAGCTCACTAACTCCACTTGCCTTTGCAATTGTATCTGCAGCGTGCCGACTTGAGGCCTTTTGGTAGCGTTTCATTGCCTCCCGCACTTCCCAGTCCTTCCTTGTCTCTGGAATGCTTGTTGTAAAGAAAGACATCCTTCCAGAGGCACCAACTGTGCCAGGCTCTCGCTTAGCAATCATGTGACACTTGTCACAGGGTCTGTTTGCCTTGTAACTCAGGAATTCAGAAATCTTTCGTGATGCAGGAATATCTCCCAGCACAGGTGAAAGTACAGCACGTGTGATGGCCTCTTGATGTCTGTTAGCGATACCTAGTCCACTTATTTTGATTCCCTCATAAAACAATAGTAGATCATCGACAATTGGTTTTAGAAAGCTATTGATGTGACGTTGCGCTTTCTCTGGCCCTGGAATAATACCAATCAACATGGACCACTTCTTCTGATAACGCACAGATCTTGGTAAATTAAGGACTGTCATACACAAAACACCACTGGAGTGAACTGCCCGAGTGAAGGGGTTAAAGAAATCAAGATAAAGTAACAGAGCCAAGTTATTCTTATCTTCTAAAAGAGATACTTTGTTGTCCCTAGGAACTTTCAAGAACATTCTCATAACCTTTCCATCCCACAAGTCTCACAGGGAGCCATCACTTGACGGTTCAGGTCTCTGCTGAATGAGACTTACAAATTTCTTGTTTCTCAACAATAAAGTAATCCACTTAGAGGGTGATAAATAAGAAAATTTCTTAAGTGGTATCCACTTCTTTCTGCCAAAAGACAGATTCTGACAGTATGAGAGCTCAGCTTTGCAAGTTTTCCCAAAAAGCTTATTTTTACAAGTAGCCGAGATCTTATCCCCATTACGTCCATTTTTAACAATATCTGATAGTTTACAAATACAATTACACTTCACATCTGGGCACACTGCCATTATTTCACATTGGTTGAATATTTTTAATTTAGTTACACAAAATAAATCATTTAGTGTCTTGGGGAAAATTAAGTGAAGGGGGTGCTTAATTATACCAAGAATAAAATTAATAATTGCAATTATCAAAGAAAACAGACTATTTGAACAATTATAATTGAACTTTAACTTAATAAGCATGTGGCAGATCCAGCTAGAAAGAATCAAATTAAAGCTGTCTGGCTCTGCTGTTTCACACTCTTCTGGAATAACCGATGCTTCTTTGTGCTCTTGCAAATCCTCTTTTGCCTCAGGCTCATCCAGCAAGAGTTCATTTTCATTTCCTGAACACTCTGTGAAGTTTTAAAAAGGCAACAGTTACACATTTTTAATCCTATCATATCCACATGAAGAATATGTCCAATAATAAATAAACCTGTACCATGCTGCAACGATAAGGGCATGATCCAATTTGCACCAATAATAGCTTTCATTCAATTTCATTTATTATGGGAGGAAATATATGACATTAGATGACTCCTCACCATACTCATTGTCTGCACCACTGAGGTCATCAATGTCAACTTTGTCTGAAAAACAAACAGTGAAATGGAGACTAGAGTTAACTAGTGGATTAGCCAATCAGAACATGTTTTTCCTTGAAGCTATATTAAAACTTTAACAAGGAATTTTGAAAGAACCACCTTCCAAAAAACCTGGCATAGCAAGATGCCAGTTATCATCACAATATTAAACATCTCACACAAAATGACAGGGGTCACAGGGTTTCAACAGTGGTCATGGTCATAACATGGTTTGAAAAACTGCTTTCACTACCTTTCAAAACAAGTTGTCCTTGGAAGTCATCATCTGAGCTTTCATCAATACTTCTATGTAATTTCAGACAGTCTTCATTGCCTGATTAAGGTAAATGCAAGTGAATTCAATGCAAAATATAAATTTGCAAAAGTTTAACCCAGAAAAATGTTGAAATTAGAGTAATTGTCACATTCTTTCCCTGAGAAAATATTATGAGCTTTGTAGTATAACAATTACATGTAGAACCCATGTTGATAAAGATGGAGTAGATCACACTCTCATGTAATTGTACTTAATTATTACTAAAGACGTTCAATTTATTCTAACCAGTAAAATATCACTATTAACTTATATATAATAATGTAATCTAACTGTAGTTTCAGTCGATATCATTGTAAGATCATTAATAGAGCATTTTAAACATACCACTTGCAGCACCTTTGTAAATGAAAACACTTTCATCTGAACTGCCACTAGATTTCTCAGAGGAAAGAAAGTGACCTATAAATTTAACAGAAGAACAACATGTACTGCTGAAACGATATAACTCACTGTCCATAACACTCCCCACCCATAGAAATTATATGTACTGTATGTTTGCTACAAATACGAAGACATTTAAATGAAGAAAGTGATCCTGTCCACTGAAAATAATTTTCATCTATAATAGATTATCATTTCAAGTTTAAACGCTCGTTGCCCTCTGTGATTCTTAACCCAACCGTCCTCAACCACTTAACATACGAAGTTGTGGTGGGCATGACAGCTTGGGATAAATACAAATGTGGGAGATATCTGTTCATCTCCAAGTTACAAAAACCGCCGATTATAGACCAGCCAATCATAAAAAAATGTCAGCCCATACCTTCATGGACTATGTTACCACAAGTTAATGAGGTATTTTCATGACTCGACTCAAAAGCAGCTTGATTTACAGCTTGGTTTACTGAAGTGAATCGAGACGTCAAATACGTCAATACATATTAGACCAAAAAATACAATTTATTACATGTATATGAAACGTTCCCTCCGTCATGGGCCAAATATTTGCCCGTGCGGCCCATATTAAACTCAGTCAATAAGTATATGGTATTTTATCTGACAACCTCCATTGCTTTGGGGAATGAACGAAGGAGGTAGGCCGACAAAAATGAACTATTTGCACTGACTATAAAAGCACATTTTTACACTGCCCTTTCATTTGATAGTGCGAAAATTCACCACAATTTTTTAAGAAACAAAAATAATGCACTATCCTGCAAATCGCATAAACTCAGAAATATAAAATGAATGACCATATGTATTGTATTTGAAGGTTTATCGCAATATAGGGTATAATTTAAATAATATGAGTTAAACTAGTTCCATTAGAATCTAATTTTCTTTCGCCAACTGAATATAACAGACAGAGAAAACGAAGAAAATCAAGACATACCTTTCTCGTGTAAAGTACGATGTCGTTTCACCGTGTTGCACGCACGTAGTCTTCCACTGCAGTCGGGACATAAACACTTTCTTTTCAACATACTAATGAAACCCCCACTTTGTAACATAAACAGAATTTTAATGGTTTCCTTTCTCACAAGAAACCCGTGTTTAATTTTAAAGTCCATGTTAACAATATCTGTGACCGAAACAAAAATCCAAGTAAAACAAGACGGCGGCAGATATGTCTTTAAGTCTAAACATCCCTTTAGCGAATGATTGTACAGCACGATAGCGAGGAAGCCAATCAGCGACTAACAGTTCCAGTAGGGCTTGAAAAAAATGGACAGGCATGATAGCCACCGTCTGTTTTTTACATCTTTCTGTCGCATTTTAACTGCTAGTGGTTTACCTTTAGAAACATTTTAAATTTGGAAACATTTTGAATGGAGACAAGCCCTGAAAAATTGTGCAAGCTTAGTTAGGGGACAAAACAGCAAAGTCCCTTTTGCAAGGCTTAATTGCTGAGACTGAGCCCAAAGGTAAGATAAAAGTAAGACACTTCTGTCGCCTTTGTCGCCGTTTAATTGACGTCTCGGTTACATTTTTGTAATTGCCTGTAAATGGCTTCTCAGACCAAGTTTTTCTTTCTTCAGGATTTACCACCATCGGAAGTCATTCCCCTGGTGAGCCAATATTCTTAACTTGTACAAGTAACAAACTACGACAGAAAAAAAGGACATTTTTGGGAACTATTGTCTTTTACATTCAATACAGTTTAAAGTTTTACAACGAACAAATCCTCCGAGTCCTATTTTCAACTTAAAAAATTAGTACAATAAAATGAAGAAAAACCCTAGTCGTAGAGAAAAATGTATTGTTATTAAACCCTAAGAATGCCGTAAATGTTTCGAGCCTGCTTGGACGAAAGTTTAGAAGTGCAATACATGTATGTGAAACGAGCAAAAAAGAAAAAAAAATCTTTCGTTTTGAACGAACATTCTCGTCTATAGCACCGAAAACACGCCTGAAAATTTTTTCGAGGTTAAATTTGGCAATCATTTGAAAGAAAATTGCTTAGCTGTCACGTAACTTTTTAAGTTCAAGCCGTGTGTCAAACCAGTACGTCCTCATTATTTGTCAATCTGGCATATCATCAGTAAAAACGCATCAATTGCTTTTGTATTAAATAGGATCATGTTCCGTAAAACATAAAACGGTAAAAAACGAACGATAAAATCCGGTTTTTCGGAGTAGTCATGACTCCATTATCAAGAAGCAGAAATAAATCCTCCAAATTACAGCATTAAAGCAATTTTTGACACAAGGAATTAACGTGCTTGGGTCCGAAGATTATAAAAATCCTTTCGCACGAATGGAGTTTGATTGCACGTCTAGATTTGGCTTGAGGGCCAAATATAAAAGCATCAGTCGCAAGCTAAACAGTCAATGGTACCTAACACAGAGAAAACTGTATTGTGCTAATAGTTAACGAAAAGAAAGCTTGAAGCTTACCACTGAATTGCTTGACACATTCATCTCTAGGAATATGTAAAAGATGCCTGGATGGAGTTTAATGATCAACTTGATCCAGAAAATGGTAGGAAGTTACTTTATATTAGTTCAAATCATGCACTGCAACGCTGTTTAACTGAACTAGCTTATAGCATGTCCTTATTAATTGATTGTTCAAGCTTTTTCAAATATATATCCATGCTCGTTTAACGAGCACCTGTAATACAAGTTCATGGAACGTTTTTTTGGCTCCTAGTGCCATGGAGTGAAGTACCAGATGATCTTGTCGAGGAGATCGTCAAATACCTGAAGGCTATCTTTAGAGGAAACCAGGATCCAGCAAAAGAGCCATCCACCCATCTGGTAAAGTAACGCATAAAAAGATATTATCGGGCGCAAAGACAGCAGAAAATAACAGCCTCTTCGCCTACAAGACGTCGACGAAGATAATTCCAAAATCGGAAAAATCGGCTAACGATGGTAAGATATTTAAAAGTGAGGCTCGCTGGTTGTGGTACAATTGAAGTTACTCACACGCAATGAACGATTCTGAAATTCAAAAAAAAAAGATAATTTCTAAGACTTAAGAGAGACCTATTATTTCTCTGTGCAAAGTTTCACCTTTTTGATTGTTAATAGAGAGTTTTAGCATCGCGGTTACTGTACAGCCAACGCCAAACGTCAGGCTGTTTTTTTAGCCAAAAAACGGAAAACCTGTTTTGTTTAAGCACCTTTTCTAGTCTGTTGACTTCATATATCGAGTCATTTCTCAAAGGAGTGAGACAAGCTGAAATCATGACGTGAATTTCACACTTTTATCAATTATGACTCAGTACATGCCGTTTGGCGTTACAGCGATGCTAATTTCATTACTCACCTGTAGCATGTTGCGGAGTGTTGATTCAGCGTTAGTTTGCTAAGCTTTTCTTTGAGACTCTCGGCCACTGAGAAACAAACCAACTACACTTTACACCATAGTAAGAAAAGCTTCTTTCCCTCGTAAACGTTGCCGAACTGAATTCCTTTTTAACTACCGATGGCATCTTCCTCCCGCCTGAAAAGATGGCAACACTATTCAAAGCCTGATGATAATTGGCCGATATTTTCTCACCGTTGAAATCGTCACCAGTACCCTTGCTCGTGTGTTGCGTGTTCGTTTATTTGTTAAACACGTGGAATCGGTGTTTATCTTTGGCCTGAACAATCTGGTGTCACATCAACAACACGAATTTCAGTTCAAAGACTCTCATGCAGCCGAATTTCAGAAAATGGTATATATTGTGTTCTGCTTTCTAATAGACGAAATAATTTGTCGGTGCAAAATACAGATAAGAGCTGACAACTTTTCGGTCTGATCTCTCGGAAGGCAGGAATTACTAAAGCGGCAGAACATTAATCTGAATTTTGAGCCGAAAAAAATAAACTGTGTTCCTTTATTTCAAACATCTTATTTGCATGCGGGTAAAGTGTATGGTTACAGTAATTGTTATCGGCATCGTTCGAAAGCGCGCATGAACACTGCTGTACTTTCCTTTGAGATATTAGCTTTTTCACGGTTTTAAGTGACACCATTATATTCCTGCATACCAGCTCTGATCTTCTGATGAATATAATCATCTCTTAATATGTTCCTTTGTACAATCTCAGGAAGTACAATTGGTGAAAGAATTATTTTTCGTTGTGGCACCCAAATTGTGGGATATAAAGTCAAAGTGTTCTGTTTATGAGTTTATTTAAAAGTATTTACAGCAAGAAATTGAGACATTACCTAGCAATAAAATAGAACAATAAGAATCTAAATCTTCAAACGAGTCATATACATCATTTCTATATTGTCATTTTCCCAGAAGAAACGTGACAAGGAGATGGAGAAAGGAAACAGGCAGGGGCCACTGAATGGTTTGAGCAGAGAAGAAATTTTTGAACGGCGAGAGAGGATCTCTCCTGTCAAAAGTAAGGCTGTGGCAGTGCCCCCTGACAGTGATGATGAGGACTCCAAAACGGACCTCCTTTGGAGAAGGAAATTATTTTTGAAAAACGCAAGAAAGGTGGCTAGTGCCCATCGAGCAAAAGGGAGGCTGCTGCTGGAAGCTGTTGAGAGGCCTGGTGGCAGTCACCTTCAGGTCAGAGATTTGCTGAAGCTGACTGAATCCAACCAAGCTAATCCACAGATTTCAGTGGTGCCCTCCCCTCCAGACAAAGTGTTTGTCCCAGAATCACCACTTTCAAGCCAAAATTAATCGTTTAACCCATCGACATCCAAACCGGCCGAAACCAGCCAGACTTAGTATTTTACTCTGTCTAACGCCAGAGTATTTTACTCTGTCTAACGCCAGACAATTTTACTCGTCGATAGGGAACCCCTGGGTGTCAATTGGTTAATAATGTCTTTGCCTTTGGTGTGACTGATTGAATGGTTTTTTTTTGTCAACAAAGCTCATACATGTGTCC
>NC_090874.1:70553196-70555696 GCF_036669935.1 Montipora foliosa
AGTTTCATAACTCCTCATATTGTTAGCCTAATCTGATGCCAGGTCAAAACATTGCTTGGCTTTATGTTTGCACCAAAAAAATACCGTAAAAGCCAGGAGTTAACAGAAAAAGACAAGCCAAAAGACAGATGAAGGAAAAAATAACATAGTTTTTATATATAGCTCTGAATCGAATTCTCAAGATTAATGACAATCGATCGTAAAAACACGAATATTTCTGCAGTCTGTGACTTTTATGATGTTTTGTCAAAAGGAAAAAGTTAATCACATGCTAGGCAATCATAAAGGTGCACGTGATCACCTTGTGTCAACTGAATGAACTACGGGAAAGAATGTTAATCGTTCGTCGTTTTCAGAGCAAAACAACGTCTTTGGTTTTTTAATTTTGTTCTATTTAACTGAATATTTACATTTCATCTGTCGAGCCAGGAAGCCTTCTTTGTCGGGTTCCTGAGAAACGCAGCTATTTTGACTTCAGGGTGAACTATTTACACAATCACGAAGTTGAGCGGCCATGTAATTGAAAATCTAAACATCTATGAGATACAAAAACAGACTTGCGAAATATCGCAAATCACAATGCTGACAAGCACAAAAGCAAAAGAAATGGTTAAAAAAGATGACGTTTTTTAACTATCTGAATGTTTTTGGGTTAGTAATTAGATTGCCAAATGACTTCAATTGTCATTAATCTTTCGATGATAATTCCATTTAGGGTTATATAAAAAAAACTATGTTGCTCTTTTGGCGATCAGTGTTCATAATTTTATAAAATTACTAAAAAAGGGGCTTAAACTGATCTAAACTTAAAAAGGTTTCCCAAAGTTTCGAACGGTATCTGGTTCTTCTTCGGGGGACAGTGAAATCTAAAATTCAAAATCACTGCTTCATATTTTGGTTCCCAAGAGATCTTAACAGCCGCACATATGCCCTTGGGAACTCCATTCTTTCATTCACAGACCCGCACATCCAGTTCACAGTAGAGCACGTCACACCCATGGACGGTAAACCCAGCGTCACGTTCCTGGATACTAATGTATCCACCCTCCCCAATGGTGAGGTTGAGGTGCAAGTCTACCGAAAAGCCACCCATACCAACAAGTACTTGGCATTTGATTCACACCACCCTGCACAACATAAGAGATCCGTCGTTAGCACGTTGATGCGCCGCGCGAACACCATCCCTTCTAGCGAGGCCCTGAGAACAGAGGAAACACCCCACTTCCAGGACAGCCTACAGGTCAATGGATATCCCACCAAATTCATTGAAATGCTGCCCAACCAAGGTCTGGCCCACAAAGCCACTATCTTGACCCTGCTGGCCTTGCCGTGGTACCCTACGTTCAAGGGGTATCGGACAGGGTAAAACGCACACTGCAACATTTCAACATAAAGACTGCTTTTATGCCAATTCACACACTTGCTTCTGTCTTCAAAAAACCGAAGGAAGAAAAAATAGCTGGCATCGTTTACAGGGTTGAATGCAAAGACTGCGACTTTTCCTACATTGGTGAGAGCAAACGGTGCTGGGCTTCGAGGAGAGTGGAACATGATCTCGCGCATGCCCCAAGTAAAGAGTCAGGAATCCGACAACATGCCGAAAGTACCTCGCACGACATCCATCCACGCTACGGCGAAATTCTTGAAAGGAATGAATCTAATTACAAGTGCAGAATTTTTCTGGAGTCTTTACACTCATAAAATTGATAAGAACTCTGTGAATGAAAGAATGGAGTTCCCTAGGGCATATGTGCCGCTATTAAGATCTCTTGGGAACCAAAATATGAAGCAGTGATTTTGAATTTTAGATTTCATTGTCCCCCAAAGAAGAACCAGAGAGAGATACGGTTCAAAAATTTGGGAAACCTTTTTTAGGTTTAGATCAGTTTTAAAGCCCCTTTTTTAGCAATTTTACAAAAAAAAAACTATGGGGAGAGGGGGGGGGGTCAGGAATGGGGTGGGGATTTTGACATTTTCATTGGAAAAAATAAAATTTAATTCCCCATCCCTGGGACAAAATATTTGGTCAAAATCCCCACCCGGCGGCAAGTGAAGGTAGTGAAATGTCCTTCGTAAGATCAGAATCCCTACCCTGGGGACAGACCTCACGATCAAACTCCCGTGGTTAGCCCGATACCCCCCCCTTCCTCCCTCGCTCTTAACATTGATAGTTGCAGAATCCGTTTGATGATCTTGTCCATTTATGTTCATCCATGCTTCTCTTTCCTTTTGTAGTGTTTCTCTTATGTTGTTCAACAGTTTTAAGTGGCTATTGCAATGTTTTGGGCTTTTTGCGAATCAAGGAATTATATCATTTTGCGTGACATAGCCCCTTTCATGAAGTTACGTGTACCTACATGTGTAAAGCATCAAGACAGCCACAAGAGAAAGTTATCCCACTTTTTGAAATGATTTAGTAAAATACCCTTCTCTTTTGTAATATGTAATTCTACGTTATAGGTCTCTTTTAACATAGCTTTGAAGACTAAGAGTGATGGGA
>NC_090874.1:70563196-70570696 GCF_036669935.1 Montipora foliosa
TCATAACATGTACTAAACTCAGTATATGGCCTAATTTCGGGGATTTAACTTCTCGCCAAGGCTTAAAAAACCTTGGATAACGCAGTTTAGACACAATTCAATCGCTTATCACGTTTTAAACGGCTCTGTGAAGTGAATTTCTCAATGTCATAAATGCACTGTTGGCTACCCTTTGCAGGCATTTTTATGCCCGCCGTAAATCTAGCGTGAAAATCAGTTTTCAAAATGGCCTAATTTCATATGTAACTCAGATGTAACTTCTCACCAAGTCTCTAACCGTAGTTAAAGCAGTTTTAAGCATATTTCAATCGCTTATTACGTTTTAAACGGCTCCGTGAAGTAAATTTCTCAATGTCATGAATTTACTGTAGTATACTTTTTGGGGGGCATTTTTATGCCGGGTAATCTAAAGTGAAAATCGATGTTCAAAATTGGCCTAATTTCAAAGATCTATTTCTCACCAAGCATTATACCCTATATAAAGCAGTTTTAAGCGTATTTTAATGGCTTATTACGTTTTAACGGCTCCGTGAAGTGAATTTCTCAATGTCATAAATGTACTATAGTATACCTTTTGCAGGCATTGTTATGCCAGGTAATCTAGAGTGAAAATCAATTTTCAAAATGGCCTAATTTCAGAGATTTAACTTCTCACCAAGTCTTTAACCATGGATAAAGCAGTTTTAAGCATATTTCAATCACTTATTACGTTTTAAACGGCTCTGTGAAGTGAATTTCTTAATGTCATGAATTTACTGTAGTATACTTTTTGGGGCATTTTTATGCCGGGTAATCTAAAGTGACAATCGATGTTCAAAATCGGCTTAATTTCATAGATCTATTTTCTCACCAAGCGTTACACCGTAGATAAAGAAATTTAAGCTTATTTCAGTGGCCTTTTATGTTTAAACGGCTCCGTGAAGTGAATTTCTCAATGTCATAAATGTACTATAGTATACTTTTTGCGGGCATTTTTATGCCAGGTAATCCAGAGTGAAAAGCGATGTTCAAAATTGGCCTAATTTCATAGATCTATTTTTTCACCAAGTGTTAGACCGTAGATAAAGCAGTTTTAAGCATATTTCAATCACTTATTACGTTTTAAACGGCTCCGTGAAGTGAATTTGTCAATGTCATAACTGTACTATGGTCGTAGCGTCAGCGGGTCGATTCGCCTCGGGGCAAAAGTGCTATCTATGGGTGGGGCAAAGTGTCCTCTTCACGTTGACTGAGTTTGGTCCCAAGGGAATAAAAGGTAGGAATGCTATGCAGTTAAAATGTTGCACGGGACACCCAACACCACACAGGATACCTAAATTTCGTCACGTGGTAAAGGTCGGCGAGGCCTTTCTAGCGATGTATGATATGTTGGGATAGCTTTACTTTTGACTTTCTAGGGTTACTTGGCCTGTCAAATGGGGTGAGAGTTGTACACACTTACAGGACTTGGGAGTCTTCAGAAGTAGGTTAGATAAGTGTTGATGTTTTCTGACCCTCACTTTTAAGGTACGATGCTGAAATCTGGCAGGCAGGTGCGTCTCACACTGGCAGACAATCCTAGTTGGGTCTTGAGGATCACGGGTTGGGGGGGGGGGGGAAAGTTATGGTCAAAAAAGGTGTTTTTGATAGGGTGTAGAGCCTTACCTGGGAGTGCGACTTACACCACGGGATGCTCCACTTGATTATGCATGGGAGTGGCAGGGTGCACCCTGGAAGACCTGGCATACCTACAAGAAAATGCCAAACTCCCCCTGATCTTAGCTCTCCCTGGAGACCAACCATAATGCTAATGCACTTTGATAGGGGCTATCCGACCACACCCATAACAGTCCCATGAAAGACTGGATATGTACGGTACAAACCTTCTCTGAGCACTGGTCTATTGAATTCACATCGACAATGGTCATCCCACTACACTAACCCTAACTCTAGCACTTTGCCAAGCATTCGTCCAGGGCCTTGAGGCTCAGATTTCCAGGACCCAGATACGTGTCCTCACTCAGAGGTGTTGTTTTACTATGAAGGAAGACAGCACTTGTCATCTGCATGGCACTTCCCTGAAAGGCCCGCCTTACTTACAGGAGTTCACCAGAAACCTGTGCAATTCGATGCAGGCTGCCAAGGGCTATACTCTTGCATCACTCGTTATGCCTCTGCACGTAGTCCACAGGCTGTGCATGCAAACGGCAAAAACATCTGGCATCTTGGTCCCCACTGGGAAAGTGTCCCCTCAGACACCAACCCTCCGACGAGTCCTATAGACAAAAAGCAAGTTTCAATGTCATTGCACATTCCCGAAGGCCTGAGATACCATAATGGACAATTTTGGAATGTGGCTAACCCTAGCATAAATGCTTTCCTCCCTGACCGTGTGATGTTGATGGGCCACCTAAAACCACACTTATGTGCTATGTTTGAGCTGGGCTTACGTATAAGATTTTGGAGTGAATTTTTTGAAGTCAGCAAGGGCAGGCCTAAAAGGCCTTATTGGTATATGGTATGGAGGAAATCGGTTCATGAGTCATGAAGAGGCCTGTTGAACCTACACTCTTTGAAGGTGGATCGTCAGGACCTATCCCTGTCAGAGGTCTGTCCCAAATTAGGTCTCAAGTCATGTAGGGACCTCTCATTTACAGGTTGACTGGAGGCTAGTGCTTTTACATGTCAACGTGCCACAACTGGCCTCTCAGGAAGGCTGTGAAGGCATGACCCGATCTCTTGGAACTGGATTGACCAAAGGATGGTCATGAATCACCTAAGCCCTAGCCACAGGCTGGTTTTCCCCAGGATAGGGGGAACGTATTCTGTTCCATAACGGCACAGCATTAGTTATATGAGAAAACAAGTTATCTGTTTGTCTCAGTAAACAAATTTCTAGTTTCTAAAGAAACTGTGGTGCTGCATCGGTGGGAGAGTGAAACAGGAAAATTTGGTTGATAGAGGTCGAATGATTTGGAAAGCTGACATTTTGAGTGTTAGCCATTTGTCAGAGCAAAATGATTTGATTTTGCTCTGACAAAGGGCAAACGCTCGAAACGTCAGCTTTCCAAATCGTTCACAGTGGTAATTCGACCTCTATCAACATGTTTGAGAAAACCAAATTTATCTGTTTGTCTGCTTCCTTCACTTTTTAAAAAAGTCCTTTTGGCCTCATTTACCTTTTATATTGGGGTTCTCTGAGGCCCTCCCAGGGGTTTTGGGAAATAAGGGAGCATGGCTAATTTGAACTGGGGGACAGGGGAACCATGTCGAAATATTTTAGGGAACAAAAACAATTTTAGGGGTCAAACAGCTGGGAACAAATTTGTAAGTAATTTGGGGAACAAGGAAACACAAGCAAATATTTAAAGTATCAAGGAGCCAAAGCCCCCTTCCCTCCTGGGAGGGCCTCTTCTATGGATAGGCAAATTTACTCGTTAGGGAACATTGTATTCTTCTGTTACCTAGCCTGTCTATGGCCGAAGATAACGGAATACACACTTCAAACCACATCATGAAACAAACATATCATAGCAGCTCAACTTATGATACATACAATTTTTAATGAAGCAATATTGCCCTTAGGGCTTTTCAATAGTCATTTACAAGTTCAAAATGGCATAAACCTATTACATGTCTAGATTTTAAATTATAGTGATTTATAAATAAAAGTTAGAAAAAATTTTTTTCATTTTTCAACATTTGCAATAAGGATGCCTTGAACCCCTTGAGGATGGGTACTTGCTTTAGGCTGCTGCATAAGTTATTCCACAATTTAGTTGCATGGTATGGCGGGGCAAGCGAGTTCATGCATTTATTTGCATGATAGTTTTTAAAGTAGTACTCTGATAAACTTCTTAACATATGTTTTGGATTCAAAGTGAAAGCTGTTGTGAAAAGCTGCCACTTTTCACAGTAAATTTCTCATATTCTAACTTGTCTCTCTCTTCTGAGAAGTTACTCATATAACTGTCGACAACAGGCAAGAATTGAGCTAAAATCAAACAACTTTCTTTGACTTTTGGCAAAACGCAAATTTTAGCCTGACATTTGCGGTAAACGTGATACTAAATCTCCCCATTGACAAGGACAGGTGTCTTAATACATGTTGCCCTCAGTAAATGCAAACGAATGTTCGGAAACAAGGGAATTTAATGTTAGTACTAACTAATAAAATTTTAAGACCTCACAAACTTGGTATTGCTTATCAAACACTGCAGGTCTTGGAGAGTTCATTCATACGCAACAAAAGCAGCCATGCCCAGACTGCCACTGGGCTAATGGTGATGGTAGGCGATACTGCTGTTAAAATCTGCACAAAATGCGGGCATGCAGTAAAATCATTAACAAAAGCTAGTGCCAATTGCTATAATGCTACTTAGAAATAAGTTACTGCAAAAGACAGGATAAGTTACAGTTCAAAACTATTAAAAGAAGCTATTAACTGCACCTTATTGGAAAAGCAATAAAATCATCGGCCATAGTCTGGTGAGCATCACAAAAGTCCTTCAATGTCACTTGACATTCGAGATTCAAAGTGTGAAGGAGCTCCATCAGGTTAAGACTAAATGCCAACTCAGGTTTTGAAAACATAGAAAGCCACAAAGTCAGCCATTGGATCTACACCTCTCTTTAAGCCCTAAAATATATATTACACAAACATCATAATTATCTTTAAACCACAAAACTATAGAACACTTCACATTGCATGTTAAAATAGCAAGGAAAAAAAGATTGTTAAATATTAAATGATTGAGACTTGTTTCTTTGAATTACATTTTGACAGTTGTTGCTCGAACATTATTGGAAGGTCAGTTGCATGTAATTTTATAGCATTTATGGGCGTAAAATAACCATTTATTTTGTTTTATTATTTACTTTTCAGAAACTTAAAACTAAAATGAAAGTAAAGCAGCCAGAAGACTAATCTCACAAGGATATAACTAATGTAATGATGCCTTGGCATTATGGGTGTCTAGTATATAGTTATGTTCTGTAACTTAGGTGAAGAAAAAGCAATTAACATGAATTGAATTTCCATTTGAAGGAATTTTATATCTCTTGCAGCTCTAATCATCACTGGACTGAAATGAACGTCATTCGAGCACTGATGATCACAGCACATGAGTGTCCTCTGTATTTTCAAGGGGAAATACATCTTACTTTCCTGGATGAAATATCATGATTACCATGACAACGTTTACAAACTGTAAATAGAAAATGCAACAAAACTATTTGAAAAGCTGCTAACAAATAATTTATACGTAAGTTGGGTTCATATCAACAACTAGGCTGCAGAGATCAATATAGTGGTGTAGCGTGTTCATTGGAGTACACTGTAGGTCAATGTAGTGGTTGTAGTGTCGTCATTTAAGTACTAAATTCAGACAAGTAACTCAGTTCATTGCTGTATATAGGTAGCTCTGAATCCGCTTGACAGAATTTTTTTAAACTTTACAGAAAGTTTCATCTTGCCCTTCTGATTACTTTTCAGAAATAAAAAAATGGGGGTCACTGTGTTCGTTTTTGAGATTTGCCACAATGACATATTACGTCATAATAATGATTGCCTCTTGTTCAGGAATAATTCGTGTTTCATTTGGTACCACGACATTGGTAATACATGATACAACGTTGTGGTGCCGATCATTCTAATAAGAGTGTCACTTGGAAGCGTTGCAACTGGTTTGAGTCACTCTAAATAGAATAATGGAAGAGAAACCTCTACGTCTCGATAGTCCTTTATATGCCGCTAAGACGATGGCAACCATCACGATAACCAGACCAGCAACTCCAACAATAATCCACTTGATCATATGTCTGGGGACCACTGGTTGCTTGTTTTTACCTGCACAATTAAATGTGAAATGTTTAGGATACCTTATCACGCTAAATTAATTAATTCAATCCCACTTATTTAATGGCATGGCGGTTGGGGTAATACGAGCTAAAGAGCTGATGTGGCCATGTTAGAAAATGACGAAAATCTGTTTCGATGAAGAAGAAAAGAGATTGCGGATTCAAACTATTTACAGGCTTGCAATTCCCATAAACGTCAATATTGCAGAACAGTATGTCTCATGGGGTCTATTCTCGATTTGGGTCACAAACTGTTTTGCAATGCAAAGTTTCTCTGAAAACACGATTGCAGTTTATGACGTAAAATTCAGAAAAAGACCCATGCCTCTCACATCACAGTCGTGGGTCCAAATTACTGCTAGTTTTGATAACTTTGCACGTCTTGCCCGGCAGATAAAAAGCGAACTTTTGAGGTAAGAATGGTAAAACATCTTGAGTTTTGGCAGGAGCCCATCCTGGAGCGTGCAACTTCCATACAGCGTCTGTGAAACGGCGTTTTCAAAAGTAGGTTTATTTTTAGACTAGCCCTAACCCGCGAATTAGGTCAAAAAACAAAGGCAGTTCTGGTTCGGTGACCCTATGACGTCAGCTTAATTTCTTGTAATTGGTCATCGGGCTCCTGTGGGAGTCTCATTAGCGGGAAATTCAATCTAAAAATAACCTTACTTGTGTAAACGCCGTTGCACAAGTATAGTTAAGTTGCACGCTCCGGGTGATGGGCTCCTGGTTTTGGTGACTTTAAGAAAGATTATAGTGGGAGGAATATTTCTGTCCACCATCACCCAATTGCATCCTGTTCAAATATGATCACCAGACTTGCGCAGCGGTCATCAACCACGCCTCCCACCTCTGCGATGGGAAGAAGGCTGAGTTTCAGTCGATCTCAACCTGACTCCAAAGGTTTTTCTCCGTGTACTCCGATTTTCCTCCCTCGTGAAAATCAACTCCCACCTACAGTGTATCTCGGGGATGCGCCTCCCATAGACCACTTTCATAAATGGCGACCACCTTTACATTCTTTTGTATTATGTTAATTAGACGCTCCATGAGCGTACACTACGTGTTACTCAAAAACAGAAGGGACTGAGTTGAGTGGTATTGAACTGCGGCGTTCCAGGCATTTTTTTCAAGTCGGGGGGTCATTAAGACCATTTAAGGGGTCACCCAGAAGTCGTGCCAGCAGAGGCCCTTTAATAATAATATATGGCTTTATTATTTGATTTTGGCTTAACAGAATTACATCAAATTACAATTAAACTCATTAATAAGGATAAAATAATAATTAAAATTAAATAAATAGAATAAAATAAAATTAAATAAAAAATATAGACTATGCTTTATATGATTTGTTTCCTAACAATCTAGCCCCACGCTGTATGAAAGAGTTCAGGTTCCTATTCGTTCGTGGAATGGGAACTTGCACCCTTTGAGCCCTAAGGGAATACGATTGGGGTCTTGAAATTAGAAATTTACAGCAAGGATGGAGACTTTCTGAATCTAAGATTTCCTTAAAAGCGTGTGCTGTTTGATTGTCCCTTCTTACATCCAGGGGATCCACAGTCTCTCTGGCTAGACCTAAGATGTCTAAAGAGCGATTTTGAATACGCTGTAGATCCTCAGCCAGATAGTTTGGGATGCCTCGCCAGATGGGTGATGCATACT
>NC_090874.1:70575696-70580696 GCF_036669935.1 Montipora foliosa
GGAAAATTTCTTCAAGAACTAATTCCACTTACAGTTAATTGCAACTTGTACTTCAGCCACTGCCGGGTTTCCTACGCCGTTTTCCGAGGTGCATCGGTAGCGTCCTGCAACATCTTTGCTGGCTGTCCTTAACAAAATAGTTTCATTTGTAACAGCCATTCTTTTTGCATGACTCTCAGCAAATGACCACGTGACTGTTGGGTCTGGCTTTCCAGAGGCGTTGCAAAATAAAGTGACGTCATCCGTTTCATTGACGGTTGTGTCGTGAGAAATATAGGTGATGGTTGGTGAAACTGTGGGGAAAAAAGGCAAGGTGTTCTCGTATCCTTGTTCCATTAACTGTAATAATTATCGACCTGTTCGGCTTTTTCCTTGTTCCTGGTGATAATGCTGACCCTGTTTCTTGTCCTTGTTACATACATGGCCTATGTGCTCCTTTTCTTCAGTTCAAATTATACATTATTCTTTAGTTGTTCAAAACACTTAGTACAATTGGAAGACCCTTAATTCTAGACTAATACAAGAGACTATGAGGGTAAGCTAATATTACTATTGACAATCAAATATAACATATTCTCATACAAGTACTGACTCTTAGCAAGACTCTATTATTCAAGAGTAAGATTTACCCAAATTGGGTTACGGTCCCCATCAGAGTAAGAAAGTGTCTACTTTTAAACCACGCTTTGCAAGAAAACAAACAATAGACCAAATCGGCTAACTTAATGTTGTACCCAATTCAAACCCCATTTCAGTTAAATATGAATGCTACATTAGAATGCAATTACAATGAACAAAGAATCTTATATAACCCCGAAAGAATTGAATTGGGTACAACATTGAATTAGCCAATTTGGTGTACTGTTTATTTTTCCACAAAACTAGGTTTAAAAATAAACTCTTTCCTGACGCTGATGGGGACAAACCTGATACCAGATTCTTACTCTTTGGTAGTAAACTCTTGCTCTTAGCCCTTGAGAAACACAGTGAACTGAGTTGTGGTTTGGCCTCAATAGTCGTTGGTTGAAGAAGTGACATAGTTCCCGAGATAGTTGAAGATAGATATATATGGTTAAAGCAGAAAAACAGCAAAGATACTTCCTGACCCGGAAAGAACATTTCTGACACCATGTTGGTCGTAATTACCCTGCGAGCAGAGTCTCTTTCGATCTTCCTAGATAAGTCGGGAAGAGGAAAGTAGACTCTGCTCGCCGCCTCCACATTTCGTATTGAGCATGCGTTAAAAATTTAAATGTAATTCGGTGTCAGTCACGCGTGACCAGTAGCCACAAAACCACAAAACGAAAACAAACAGTCGGAATATTTTCCAACAACTCTGGCAAACACACGACAATCAAGGAATCATTTCATTGGAAACTCAAGATAGTCCATACTCTTAAAATGCCATTTAATTTTTTTACTGAAAAACTCATGAGAATTCTAACAGTTAAAATCGCCACGCTGTTGTAAATTTCAAAATATTGATGACGCGTGGCGATTGATCATGCGCAAAATTAAGAAAACAGGTTTGACAAGTCGAAACTGGACTGACTTATCCAATTCTTTGGATGAGCGGCAAATCAAAGAATGTGGAGGCGGCGAGCAGAGTCTACTTACCTCTTCCCGAATTGTCTAGGAAGATCGAAAGAGACTATGCTCGCAGGGTAGGTCGTAATATACTTTTCTCGCGTTTAAACTGTGGTGAAACTGTAATCAGTCTTCTAAGAATTCGAATCAGCAGTGTCAATTCCATAAAATCCGTATCATACATACATACCTTTTACCCTCAGGTTAAGACGAGCTATAGCGCCTGTCCCAAGAACATTTCGGGCGATACATTCATACACCCCTTCATCAGAGATGTTGACATGCTGAAGAGAAAGCTTCCCGTTTTGGAAGAGGCCGAGAGTTTTGTTGTTGAAGCGTAGTTCAAGTTGTGGTGGCGGTAGGCTATCAGCAGAACAGGAGAAAGTTACGGTGTCCTTCACCAGCACAACGTCACCCTTAACGGCGTATGTCACATTGGTTCTAATTGGTTTGTCTGTTGAAAAATCAGTACAAAAAATACAAGATTTTGTGCCCCCGGATCGTGGAGGGAGATCAAGAAGTATATGCGTTCTCAAGTGAAGTTATGATCCTCGCAGTTATGAACGCAATTTTTGCAATTGCGTTCATGCTTCATACACCCCTTCATCATTGCATTTTCAATTAATACAATGAGACTAACGTTTTTTACTGTTACGGATAGCAAGTATGGAATTTGTTTGTCGAGTAAACATAAAAGAGAATTTGCCTCCATAGCAGCCATTCTGAAAAATAGGGAAAGTAGTGATCTTTGCTATCACGATGGTTTAACTGAAGCAAGCTAAGTGCGAAATAATTTCAGTTAAGAACGAGCATTACGTATTAATGTGACGGTGACCGTGATTCAAGGGAAGCTCATGTTGTAATCATCTCACATTCATACTTACACTGAACAGTCACTCTAATGGAAGCCGTTGCGTTTCCAGCACGATTTGTTGCTGTGCACCTGTACTCGCCATCATGATATCTGCTGATATTCTTTAACAAGAGAACAGATTCTGTGTGTTTCCACTCTTTATTTCCTTGCTTTGACCACGTGATGTTTGGAACTGGTCTTCCAGTGGCGTAACATGATAGCGTCACGTCCTTTGTCTCGTTCGATGTTTGGTCTGTTGAGATAGATGTGATGTTTGGGGGAACTGTAATATTTGAAAAGATCTAACTGTGTTTTGATCTAAAAGTTGACAATTTCATGGGAAACAATACGTTCTTCAAGTGAATAACACTAGGTTGGAAAGAAGGCTATTTAAACCTCTTTCAATATGGCATTCCATCTCCGCCAAAAATCGAAGTTGTAACGCAACATCCAACTTTACACATCGACATCGGACTATGTCATGTCAACATTAAAGTTCATGTAAACAAACTTCGAACTTACCAACACAATGTCGGTAAATACAAATCAACGTTTAACTTAAACGATCAACTTTTCATTTCACGTCACTAATACCAAGGTTTTTTTTTGCATTGATAAGAATAATCTTGACTTATTCGAGACAGATTTAATTTCGGATAAGGGAAACACCTTCCAAGTTGGGCGACATGCCAAGTTGTAACACTGCCGTTTTCTTCTGCTTGCTCAGCAGTTTCAAAGGATTTCTCCCTAGGCGCTCAATCCCGCGAGGTGGTTTGGCACATGCAAAACAACTGGGAAACAGTCTTCGAAAGAAGTCAAACTTATTATTCTTTCTGTTGACCCATCCGAGATTTCCTCCGTTAAAAAAATGCATTCTCCTTGGCGTCTTGTCAAGTGCTATTAAGCCTTCTTGTAGTCAAGAGAGCATCCCGTAATTTTCATGAAGTGAGTATACGTAAAAAACTGCGCTTAACGTAAGTTAATGGTTAGCTTACCAGATGAAAGAGAGATCATGATAATCCAGGTCACGAGAAGACAAGAAATCCACGCAGTTTTTGAAAGAATGCTGCTCTTTACAAGACTCATGAGGCTTTCAAAAGCTTTCCTCCTTGCTGCGAATTTCGAACTGTAACACTTTGTTTCGAAACGTATCTATTTTGACTGGTGAACTATTTGCGCAGTAAAGTAGAGTGGCCAATCAAAACAGAGTTTTTAATTGGAAATCTCAACATCTATGAGATGCAAAAACAAACTATCGAACACGTGCACCTGAAGTACCACAAATCATGATGTTGACAAACTCAAAAGCGAAGGAAATGGAACATACTTGGGATGTTTTGAATATCTCAATGATTTTGAGTTAAATTAAAGCGATAAATTGCTAAAAAATCCCAAGTTATCTCGTTTAGTGTTAGCCTCCTTGCAGCCGTTTTTTGTGTCGGTCCCATTCTCCCTCCCCACAAACGACGTTTGGCATTATGGGTGTCTAGTATATAGTTATGTTCTGTAACTTAGGTGAAGAAAAAGCAATTAACATGAATTGAATTTCCATTTGAAGGAATTTTATATCTCTTGCAGCTCTAATCATCACTGGACTGAAATGGACGTCATTCGAGCACTGATGATCACAGCACATGAGTGTCCTCTGTATTTTCAAGGGGAAATACATCTTACTTTCCTGGATGAAATATCATGATTACCATGACAACGTTTACAAACTGTAAATAGAAAATGCAACAAAACTATTTGAAAAGCTGCTAACAAATAATTTATACGTAAGTTGGGTTCATATCAACAACTAGGCTGCAGAGATCAATATAGTGGTGTAGCGTGTTCATTGGAGTACACTGTAGGTCAATGTAGTGGTTGTAGTGTCGTCATTTAAGTACTAAATTCAGACAAGTAACTCAGTTCATTGCTGTATATAGGTAGCTCTGAATCCGCTTGACAGAATTTTTTTAAACTTTACAGAAAGTTTCATCTTGCCCTTCTGATTACTTTTCAGAAATAAAAAAATGGGGGTCACTGTGTTCGTTTTTGAGATTTGCCACAATGACATATTACGTCATAATAATGATTGCCTCTTGTTCAGGAATAATTCGTGTTTCATTTGGTACCACGACATTGGTAATACATGATACAACGTTGTGGTGCCGATCATTCTAATAAGAGTGTCACTTGGAAGCGTTGCAACTGGTTTGAGTCACTCTAAATAGAATAATGGAAGAGAAACCTCTACGTCTCGATAGTCCTTTATATGCCGCTAAGACGATGGCAACCATCACGATAACCAGACCAGCAACTCCAACAATAATCCACTTGATCATATGTCTGGGGACCACTGGTTGCTTGTTTTTACCTGCACAATTAAATGTGAAATGTTTAGGATACCTTATCACGCTAAATTAATTAATTCAATCCCACTTATTTAATGGCATGGCGGTTGGGGTAATACGAGCTAAAGAGCTGATGTGGCCATGTTAGAAAATGACGAAAATCTGTTTCGATGAAGAAGAAAAGAGATTGCGGATTCAAACTATTTACAGGCTTGCAATTCCCA
>NC_090874.1:70585696-70593196 GCF_036669935.1 Montipora foliosa
TGTTTATCCAACTGACGTTCCGTTTTTGAGCTCCATAAGGGTATATTTTGTTTAAAGAGACACTAAAACGCCATTCGCATTACAATGACTTTCGACGCCATTGCAGGTTAATTAAATGTACTCATGTGTGCACCAGAGAAATCTATGCATTACCCCAACCCCCTCAAAACTAACAAAATACGCACAGAAGACTCTATGCACAAAGACACCACTTAGCAGGGGAGTGACAGGCAAGACTTGTACCAACACGGGAATTAATTAATTAATTAATTAATTAATTAAAAAACCAGAACTATTAGTTATTTTCCGACTGGGATTGCCATACTGGCAACCCAGTAATTAGACCTCCTGTCCTCATTTTGCTCGTCGTAGCGAGGCTAGAAAGGCTTATTAGCTTTAAATCAAAAGAATGTTTCATTTGGCCAACAATATGAAAGAGGTCTATGGGTTTCCAAACCATTCGCACTCTTCCCTTCAGATTCAAGAGCGGAGATAAAACTGGGGAAATCAAAATCAATCCCTGTTACCTTGAATCTGTTTGGTTGAAGCTTCTTTCACGGTAAACTGGCCGTATCCTACAATATTTCTTGCAGATATTCGCACTATGTATTTCATGTTGGCCTCCAAGTTGTTTATAACACCAATTAAGGAGTCTTCTTTAGTGGTTATCTGTGTGCAGTTCATCCACGAATAACTTCCTCTTTTCTTCCGGATTTGCAGCAAATAATACAGGATAGGATAGTGTGGGATGGTTGCTAGCTTTTTCCACTGAATTTCTAACTTGTTCGTACCAGTTTCTATTCGAAATACTTCTGGCGCTTTTGGAGCGTCTGCGGGAAATTGAACTACCTGTTACATGCGCATCAGTCACTTATCTCAAAACTGAAACAAAAAAAGGCAATAAATACGACCTGAGCCTTCATAGGCCCCAATTTATACCTAGTTCTCCAACAGTAGTCTCTGTTTTGTCCGTTCCAAGGAAGTTCCTCGCCATGCACGTGTAAACGCCAAAATCTTTTGCTTCCTGTGGCGTAAACGTCAGGGTACTGTGCCGCGTTCGAGACTGCGCAGACGTTTTAACAGCGGACGATTGTACAACTCCGTTATGGCTCCATGTTATTTCTGGCACTGGAAAACCGTCAGCCGTACATGTAATGACGGTTTTGTGGTTAATCCAGGACACGACATGTGAGGAAGACTTGTTTTTGATTTCTGGTTTGTCTGTCAGAAGAAGCAAAGGGTTGTTCATGAGTAAGACCAGACGATGTGAGGGTACAAGAGAAACGTCTCGCAGACTTCGAACTAAGTAATCATTGTTTCTTCTCTAAACTTTTATGACCTCGATTGGGTTACCACGCTGCTTGCTCCTTTCTTTAAAGTTAAAAAACTTTTTCGAAAGCAAACCATACATTAAATGTGGATAGCTCCACTTACCAAAGCCGTCAACTTGCATACCGCTTCACATGGACTTATAGGAAAATTTCTTCAAGAACTAATTCCACTTACAGTTAATTGCAACTTGTACTTCAGCCACTGCCGGGTTTCCTACGCCGTTTTCCGAGGTGCATCGGTAGCGTCCTGCAACATCTTTGCTGGCTGTCCTTAACAAAATAGTTTCATTTGTAACAGCCATTCTTTTTGCATGATTCTCAGCAAATGACCACGTGACTGTTGGGTCTGGCTTTCCAGAGGCGTTGCAAAATAAAGTGACGTCATCCGTTTCATTGACGGTTGTGTCGTGAGAAATATAGGTGATGGTTGGTGAAACTGTGGGGAAAAAAGGCAAGGTGTTCTCGTATCCTTGTTCCATTAACTGTAATAATTATCGACCTGTTCGGCTTTTTCCTTGTTCCTGGTGATAATGCTGACCCTGTTTCTTGTCCTTGTTACATACATGGCCTATGTGCTCCTTTTCTTCAGTTTAAATTATACATTATTCTTTAGTTGTTCAAAACACTTAGTACAATTGGAAGACCCTTAATTCTAGACTAATAAAAGAGACTATGAGGGTAAGCTAATATTACTATTGACAATCAAATATAACATATTCTCATACAAGTACTGACTCTTAGCAAGACTCTATTATTCAAGAGTAAGATTTACCCAAATTGGGTTACGGTCCCCATCAGAGTAAGAAAGTGTCTACTTTTAAACCACGCTTTGCAAGAAAACAAACAATAGACCAAATCGGCTAACTTAATGTTGTACCCAATTCAAACCCCATTTCAGTTAAATATGAATGCTACATTAGAATGCAATTACAATGAACAAAGAATCTTATATAACCCGGAAAGAATTGAATTGGGTACAACATTGAATTAGCCAATTTGGTGTACTGTTTATTTTTCCACAAAACTAGGTTTAAAAATAAACTCTTTCCTGACGCTGATGGGGACAAACCTGATACCAGATTCTTACTCTTTGGTAGTAAACTCTTGCTCTTAGCCCTTGAGAAACACAGTGAACTGAGTTGTGGTTTGGCCTCAATAGTCGTTGGTTGAAGAAGTGACATAGTTCCCGAGATAGTTGAAGATAGATATATATGGTTAAAGCAGAAAAACAGCAAAGATACTTCCTGACCCGGAAAGAACATTTCTGACACCATGTTGGTCGTAATTACCCTGCGAGCAGAGTCTCTTTCGATCTTCCTAGATAAGTCGGGAAGAGGAAAGTAGACTCTGCTCGCCGCCTCCACATTTCGTATTGAGCATGCGTTAAAAATTTAAATGTAATTCGGTGTCAGTCACGCGTGACCAGTAGCCACAAAACCACAAAACGAAAACAAACAGTCGGAATATTTTCCAACAACTCTGGCAAACACACGACAATCAAGGAATCATTTCATTGGAAACTCAAGATAGTCCATACTCTTAAAATGCCATTTAATTTTTTTACTGAAAAACTCATGAGAATTCTAACAGTTAAAATCACCACGCTGTTGTAAATTTCAAAATATTGATGACGCGTGGCGATTGATCATGCGCAAAATTAAGAAAACAGGTTTGACAAGTCGAAACTGGACTGACTTATCCAATTCTTTGGATGAGCGGCAAATCAAAGAATGTGGAGGCGGCAAGCAGAGTCTACTTACCTCTTCCCGAATTGTCTAGGAAGATCGAAAGAGACTATGCTCGCAGGGTAGGTCGTAATATACTTTTCTCGCGTTTAAACTGTGGTGAAACTGTAATCAGTCTTCTAAGAATTCGAATCAGCAGTGTCAATTCCATAAAATCCGTATCATACATACATACCTTTTACCCTCAGGTTAAGACGAGCTATAGCGCCTGTCCCAAGAACATTTCGGGCGATACATTCATACACCCCTTCATCAGAGATGTTGACATGCTGAAGAGAAAACTTCCCGTTTTGGAAGAGGCCGAGAGTTTTGTTGTTGAAGCGTAGTTCAAGTTGTGGTGGCGGTAGGCTATCAGCAGAACAGGAGAAAGTTACGGTGTCCTTCACCAGCACAACGTCACCCTTAACGGCGTATGTCACATTGGTTCTAATTGGTTTGTCTGTTGAAAAATCAGTACAAAAAATACAAGATTTTGTGCCCCCGGATCGTGGAGGGAGATCAAGAAGTACATGCGTTCTCAAGTGAAGTTATGATCCTCGCAGTTATGAACGCAATTTTTGCAATTGCGTTCATGCTTCATACACCCCTTCATCATTGCATTTTCAATTAATACAATGAGACTAACGTTTTTTACTGTTACGGATAGCAAGTATGGAATTTGTTTGTCGAGTAAACATAAAAGAGAATTTGCCTCCATAGCAGCCATTCTGAAAAATAGGGAAAGTAGTGATCTTTGCTATCACGATGGTTTAACTGAAGCAAGCTAAGTGCGAAATAATTTCAGTTAAGAACGAGCATTACGTATTAATGTGACGGTGACCGTGATTCAAGGGAAGCTCATGTTGTAATCATCTCACATTCATACTTACACTGAACAGTCACTCTAATGGAAGCCGTTGCGTTTCCAGCACGATTTGTTGCTGTGCACCTGTACTCGCCATCATGATATCTGCTGATATTCTTTAACAAGAGAACAGATTCTGTGTGTTTCCACTCTTTATTTCCTTGCTTTGACCACGTGATGTTTGGAACTGGTCTTCCAGTGGCGTAACATGATAGCGTCACGTCCTTTGTCTCGTTCGATGTTTGGTCCGTTGAGATAGATGTGATGTTTGGGGGAACTGTAATATTTGAAAAGATCTAACTGTGTTTTGATCTAAAAGTTGACAATTTCATGGGAAACAATACGTTCTTCAAGTGAATAACACTAGGTTGGAAAGAAGGCTATTTAAACCTCTTTCAATATGGCATTCCATCTCCGCCAAAAATCGAAGTTGTAACGCAACATCCAACTTTACACATCGACATCGGACTATGTCATGTCAACATTAAAGTTCATGTAAACAAACTTCGAACTTACCAACACAATGTCGGTAAATACAAATCAACGTTTAACTTAAACGATCAACTTTTCATTTCACGTCACTAATACCAAGTTTTTTTTTTGCATTGATAAGAATAATCTTGACTTATTCGAGACAGATTTAATTTCGGATAAGGGAAACACCTTCCAAGTTGGGCGACATGCCAAGTTGTAACACTGCCGTTTTCTTCTGCTTGCTCAGCAGTTTCAAAGGATTTCTCTCTAGGCGCTCAATCCCGCGAGGTGGTTTGACACATGCAAAACAACTGGGAAACAGTCTTCGAAAGAAGTCAAACTTATTATTCTTTCTGTTGACCCATCCGAGATTTCCTCCGTTAAAAAAATGCATTCTCCTTGGCGTCTTGTCAAGTGCTATTAAGCCTTCTTGTAGTCAAGAGAGCATCCCGTAATTTTCATGAAGTGAGTATACGTAAAAAACTGCGCTTAACGTAAGTTAATGGTTAGCTTACCAGATGAAAGAGAGATCATGATAATCCAGGTCACGAGAAGACAAGAAATCCACGCAGTTTTTGAAAGAATGCTGCTCTTTACAAGACTCATGAGGCTTTCAAAAGCTTTCCTCCTTGCTGCGAATTTCGAACTGTAACACTTTGTTTCGAAACGTATCTATTTTGACTGGTGAACTATTTGCGCAGTAAAGTCGAGTGGCCAATCAAAACAGAGTTTTTAATTGGAAATCTCAACATCTACGAGATGCAAAAACAAACTATCGAACACGTGCACCTGAAGTACCACAAATCATGATGTTGACAAACTCAAAAGCGAAGGAAATGGAACATACTTGGGATGTTTTGAATATCTCAATGATTTTGAGTTAAATTAAAGCGATAAATTGCTAAAAAATCCCAAGTTATCTCGTTTAGTGTTAGCCTCCTTGCAGCCGTTTTTTGTGTCGGTCCCATTCTCCCTCCCCACAAACGACGTTTGGCATTATGGGTGTCTAGTATATAGTTATGTTCTGTAACTTAGGTGAAGAAAAAGCAATTAACATGAATTGAATTTCCATTTGAAGGAATTTTATATCTCTTGCAGCTCTAATCATCACTGGACTGAAATGGACGTCATTCGAGCACTGATGATCACAGCACATGAGTGTCCTCTGTATTTTCAAGGGGAAATACATCTTACTTTCCTGGATGAAATATCGTGATTACCATGACAACGTTTACAAACTGTAAATAGAAAATGCAGCAAAACTATTTGAAAAGCTGCTAACAAATTTATACGTAAGTTGGGTTCCTATCAACAACTAGGCTGCAGAGATCAATATAGTGGTGTAGCGTGTTCATTGGAGTACACTGTAGGTCAATGTAGTGGTTGTAGTGTCGTCATTTAAGTACTAAATTCAGACAAGTAACTCAGTTCATTGCTGTATATAGGTAGCTCTGAATCCGCTTGACAGAATTTTTTTAAACTTTACAGAAAGTTTCATCTTGCCCTTCTGATTACTTTTCAGAAATAAAAAAATGGGGGTCACTGTGTTCGTTTTTGAGATTTGCCACAATGACATATTACGTCATAATAATGATTGCCTCTTGTTCAGGAATAATTCGTGTTTCATTTGGTACCACGACATTGGTAATACATGATACAACGTTGTGGTGCCGATCATTCTAATAAGAGTGTCACTTGGAAGCGTTGCAACTGGTTTGAGTCACTCTAAATAGAATAATGGAAGAGAAACCTCTACGTCTCGATAGTCCTTTATATGCCGCTAAGACGATGGCAACCATCACGATAACCAGACCAGCAACTCCAACAATAATCCACTTGATCATATGTCTGGGGACCACTGGTTGCTTGTTTTTACCTGCACAATTAAATGTGAAATGTTTAGGATACCTTATCACGCTAAATTAATTAATTCAATCCCACTTATTTAATGGCATGGCGGTTGGGGTAATACGAGCTAAAGAGCTGATGTGGCCATGTTAGAAAATGACGAAAATCTGTTTCGATGAAGAAGAAAAGAGATTGCGGATTCAAACTATTTACAGGCTTGCAATTCCCATAAACGTCAATATTGCAGAACAGTATGTCTCATGGGGTCTATTCTCGATTTGGGTCACAAACTGTTTTGCAATGCAAAGTTTCTCTGAAAACACGATTGCAGTTTATGACGTAAAATTGAGAAAAAGACCTATGCCTCTCACATCACAGTCGTGGGTCCAAATTACTGCTAGTTTTGATAACTTTGCACGTCTTGCCCGGCAGATAAAAAGCGAACTTTTGAGGTAAGAATGGTAAAACATCTTGAGTTTTGGCAGGAGCCCATCCTGGAGCGTGCAACTTCCATACAGCGTCTGTGAAACGGCGTTTTCAAAAGTAGGTTTATTTTTAGACTAGCCCTAACCCGCGAATTAGGTCAAAAAACAAAGGCAGTTCTGGTTCGGTGACCCTATGACGTCAGCTTAATTTCTTGTAATTGGTCATCGGGCTCCTGTGGGAGTCTCATTAGCGGGAAATTCAATCTAAAAATAACCTTACTTGTGTAAACGCCGTTGCACAAGTATAGTTAAGTTGCACGCTCCGGGTGATGGGCTCCTGGTTTTGGTGACTTTAAGAAAGATTATAGTGGGAGGAATATTTCTGTCCACCATCACCCAATTGCATCCTGTTCAAATATGATCACCAGACTTGCGCAGCGGTCATCAACCACGCCTCCCACCTCTGCGATGGGAAGAAGGCTGAGTTTCAGTCGATCTCAACCTGACTCCAAAGGTTTTTCTCCGTGTACTCCGATTTTCCTCCCTCGTGAAAATCAACTCCCACCTACAGTGTATCTCGGGGATGCGCCTCCCATAGACCACTTTCATAAATGGCGACCACCTTTACATTCTTTTGTATTATGTTAATTAGACGCTCCATGAGCGTACACTACGTGTTACTCAAAAACAGAAGGGACTGAGTTGAGTGGTATTGAACTGCGGCGTTCCAGGCATTTTTTTCAAGTCGGGGGGTCATTAAGACCATTTAAGGGGTCACCCAGAAGTCGTGCCAGCAGAGGCCCTTTAATAATAATATATGGCTTTATTATTTG
>NC_090874.1:70605696-70615696 GCF_036669935.1 Montipora foliosa
CTGTGCCGCGTTCGAGACTGCGCAGACGTTTTAACAGCGGACGATTGTACAACTCCGTTATGGCTCCATGTTATTTCTGGCACTGGAAAACCGTCAGCCGTACATGTAATGACGGTTTTGTGGTTAATCCAGGACACGACATGTGAGGAAGACTTGTTTTTGATTTCTGGTTTGTCTGTCAGAAGAAGTAAAGGGTTGTTCATGAGTAAGACCAGACGATGTGAGGGTACAAGAGAAACGTCTCGCAGACTTCGAACTAAGTAATCATTGTTTCTTCTCTAAACTTTTATGACCTCGATTGGGTTACCACGCTGTTTGCTCCTTTCTTTAAAGTTAAAAAACTTTTTCAAAAGCAAACCATACATTAAATGTGGATAGCTCCACTTACCAAAGCCGTCAACTTGCATACCGCTTCACATGGACTTATAGGAAAATTTCTTCAAGAACTAATTCCACTTACAGTTAATTGCAACTTGTACTTCAGCCACTGCCGGGTTTCCTACGCCGTTTTCCGAGGTGCATCGGTAGCGTCCTGCAACATCTTTGCTGGCTCTCCTTAACAAAATAGTTTCATTTGTAACAGCCATTCTTTTTGCATGATTCTCAGCAAATGACCACGTGACTGTTGGGTCTGGCTTTCCAGAGGCGTTGCAAAATAAAGTGACGTCATCCATTTCATTGACGGTTGTGTCGTGAGAAATATAGGTGATGGTTGGTGAAACTGTGGGGAAAAAAGGCAAGGTGTTCTCGTATCCTTGTTCCATTAACTGTAATAATTATCGACCTGTTCGGCTTTTTCCTTGTTCCTGGTGATAATGCTGACCCTGTTTCTTGTCCTTGTTACATACATGGCCTATGTGCTCCTTTTCTTCAGTTCAAATTATACATTATTCTTTAGTTGTTCAAAACACTTAGTACAATTGGAAGACCCTTAATTCTAGACTAATACAAGAGACTATGAGGGTAAGCTAATATTACTATTGACAATCAAATATAACATATTCTCATACAAGTACTGACTCTTAGCAAGACTCTATTATTCAAGAGTAAGATTTACCCAAATTGGGTTACGGTCCCCATCAGAGTAAGAAAGTGTCTACTTTTAAACCACGCTTTGCAAGAAAACAAACAATAGACCAAATCGGCTAACTTAATGTTGTACCCAATTCAAACCCCATTTCAGTTAAATATGAATGCTACATTAGAATGCAATTACAATGAACAAAGAATCTTATATAACCCCGAGAGAATTGAATTGGGTACAACATTGAATTAGCCAATTTGGTGTACTGTTTATTTTTCCACAAAACTAGGTTTAAAAATAAACTCTTTCCTGACGCTGATGGGGACAAACCTCATACCAGATTCTTACTCTTTGGTAGTAAACTCTTGCTCTTAGCCCTTGAGAAACACAGTGAACTGAGTTGTGGTTTGGCCTCAATAGTCGTTGGTTGAAGAAGTGACATAGTTCCCGAGATAGTTGAAGATAGATATATATGGTTAAAGCAGAAAAACAGCAAAGATACTTCCTGACCCAGAAAGAACATTTCTGACACCATGTTGGTCGTAATTACCCTGCGAGCAGAGTCTCTTTCGATCTTCCTAGATAAGTCGGGAAGAGGAAAGTAGACTCTGCTCGCCGCCTCCACATTTCGTATTGAGCATGCGTTAAAAATTTAAATGTAATTCGGTGTCAGTCACGCGTGACCAGTAGCCACAAAACCACAAAACGAAAACAAACAGTCGGAATATTTTCCAACAACTCTGGCAAACACACGACAATCAAGGAATCATTTCATTGGAAACTCAAGATAGTCCATACTCTTAAAATGCCATTTAATTTTTTTACTGAAAAACTCATGAGAATTCTAACAGTTAAAATCGCCACGCTGTTGTAAATTTCAAAATATTGATGACGCGTGGCGATTGATCATGCGCAAAATTAAGAAAACAGGTTTGACAAGTCGAAACTGGACTGACTTATCCAATTCTTTGGATGAGCGGCAAATCAAAGAATGTGGAGGCGGTGAGCAGAGTCTACTTACCTCTTCCCGAATTGTCTAGGAAGATCGAAAGAGACTATGCTCGCAGGGTAGGTCGTAATATACTTTTCTCGCGTTTAAACTGTGGTGAAACTGTAATCAGTCTTCTAAGAATTCGAATCAGCAGTGTCAATTCCATAAAATCCGTATCATACATACATACCTTTTACCCTCAGGTTAAGACGAGCTATAGCACCTGTCCCAAGAACATTTCGGGCGATACATTCATACACCCCTTCATCAGAGATGTTGACATGCTGAAGAGAAAACTTCCCGTTTTGGAAGAGGCCGAGAGTTTTGTTGTTGAAGCGTAGTTCAAGTTGTGGTGGCGGTAGGCTATCAGCAGAACAGGAGAAAGTTACGGTGTCCTTCACCAGCACAACGTCACCCTTAACGGCGTATGTCACATTGGTTCTAATTGGTTTGTCTGTTGAAAAATCAGTACAAAAAATACAAGATTTTGTGCCCCCGGATCGTGGAGGGAGATCAAGAAGTATATGCGTTCTCAAGTGAAGCTATGATCCTCGCAGTTATGAACGCAATTTTTGCAATTGCGTTCATGCTTCATACACCCCTTCATCATTGCATTTTCAATTAATACAATGAGACTAACGTTTTTTACTGTTACGGATAGCAAGTATGGAATTTGTTTGTCGAGTAAACATAAAAGAGAATTTGCCTCCATAGCAGCCATTCTGAAAAATAGGGAAAGTAGTGATCTTTGCTATCACGATGGTTTAACTGAAGCAAGCTAAGTGCGAAATAATTTCAGTTAAGAACGAGCATTACGTATTAATGTGACGGTGACCGTGATTCAAGGGAAGCTCATGTTGTAATCATCTCACATTCATACTTACACTGAACAGTCACTCTAATGGAAGCCGTTGCGTTTCCAGCACGATTTGTTGCTGTGCACCTGTACTCGCCATCATGATATCTGCTGATATTCTTTAACAAGAGAACAGATTCTGTGTGTTTCCACTCTTTATTTCCTTGCTTTGACCACGTGATGTTTGGAACTGGTCTTCCAGTGGCGTAACATGATAGCGTCACGTCCTTTGTCTCGTTCGAAGTTTGGTCCGTTGAGATAGATGTGATGTTTGGGGGAACTGTAATATTTGATCTAAAAGTTGACAATTTCATGGGAAACAATACGTTCTTCAAGTGAATAACACTAGGTTGGAAAGAAGGCTATTTAAACCTCTTTCAATATGGCATTCCATCTCCGCCAAAAATCGAAGTTGTAACGCAACATCCAACTTTACACATCGACATCGGACTATGTCATGTCAACATTAAAGTTCATGTAAACAAACTTCGAACTTACCAACACAATGTCGGTAAATACAAATCAACGTTTAACTTAAACGATCAACTTTTCATTTCACGTCACTAATACCAAGTTTTTTTTTGCATTGATAAGAATAATCTTGACTTATTCGAGACAGATTTAATTTCGGATAAGGGAAACACCTTCCAAGTTGGGCGACATGCCAAGTTGTAACACTGCCGTTTTCTTCTGCTTGCTCAGCAGTTTCAAAGGATTTCTCCCTAGGCGCTCAATCCCGCGAGGTGGTTTGACACATGCAAAACAACTGGGAAACAGTCTTCGAAAGAAGTCAAACTTATTATTCTTTCTGTTGACCCATCCGAGATTTCCTCCGTTAAAAAAATGCATTCTCCTTGGCGTCTTGTCAAGTGCTATTAAGCCTTCTTGTAGTCAAGAGAGCATCCCGTAATTTTCATGAAGTGAGTATACGTAAAAAACTGCGCTTAACGTAAGTTAATGGTTAGCTTACCAGATGAAAGAGAGATCATGATAATCCAGGTCACGAGAAGACAAGAAATCCACGCAGTTTTTGAAAGAATGCTGCTCTTTACAAGACTCATGAGGCTTTCAAAAGCTTTCCTCCTTGCTGCGAATTTCGAACTGTAACACTTTGTTTCGAAACGTATCTATTTTGACTGGTGAACTATTTGCGCAGTAAAGTAGAGTGGCCAATCAAAACAGAGTTTTTAATTGGAAATCTCAACATCTACGAGATGCAAAAACAAACTATCGAACACGTGCACCTGAAGTACCACAAATCATGATGTTGACAAACTCAAAAGCGAAGGAAATGGAACATACTTGGGATGTTTTGAATATCTCAATGATTTTGAGTTAAATTAAAGCGATAAATTGCTAAAAAATCCCAAGTTATCTCGTTTAGTGTTAGCCTCCTTGCAGCCGTTTTTTGTGTCGGTCCCATTCTCCCTCCCCACAAACGACGTTTGGCATTATGGGTGTCTAGTATATAGTTATGTTCTGTAACTTAGGTGAAGAAAAAGCAATTAACATGAATTGAATTTCCATTTGAAGGAATTTTATATCTCTTGCAGCTCTAATCATCACTGGACTGAAATGGACGTCATTCGAGCACTGATGATCACAGCACATGAGTGTCCTCTGTATTTTCAAGGGGAAATACATCTTACTTTCCTGGATGAAATATCATGATTACCATGACAACGTTTACAAACTGTAAATAGAAAATGCAACAAAACTATTTGAAAAGCTGCTAACAAATAATTTATACGTAAGTTGGGTTCATATCAACAACTAGGCTGCAGAGATCAATATAGTGGTGTAGCGTGTTCATTGGAGTACACTGTAGGTCAATGTAGTGGTTGTAGTGTCGTCATTTAAGTACTAAATTCAGACAAGTAACTCAGTTCATTGCTGTATACTAGTGAAGGCATACAGTGCATCAATTTTCTTATATAAACACGCAGTTGACATGTTTAATGAATTTTTGTTTTCTTTGGGCGATTTTGGAAAAATCTGCCTGCCCCGCACTACGGCGTCTTTGATATTTTTGATCCACTGACAAATTTTTCCAAATTTTGCTCGCCGCGTGATTAGGAAAAGCTCCAATTTTGACCTAATTTAAAACAAAACAAATAAAATTCGTACTAGTGCAACCCCCTCCCTATAGACAACCCTAACTAAAAATCTAAACCTACCGCAGCCGCAGAACATTTCCTGTCATCTCCTAACAACACACCGCCAACGACATGCAATTAATACCCATCGAAAAATTCTCTTCCATCCGAGACTCTATCCGTAAGGCCACAGAAGTTTTATTTTGTAATCCAAAAAGGCAGAACAATTGATCCCGATGGTCTGAAAGGGAATCCCGAACCATGGAGTTTGGATTCGAGTTCGAGTTCGAGTTGGACTTCCAGCAGTTCAAAGTCAAGGAAGATAGTTGCTGACCATGGCCACAAACCAAAACACGCTGGAGAAGACAGAAGAACGAGTGAAACAATTTAAGAAAACAACGCCTCCAAAAAGCATAAGGATCTGCTAAGAAACGCAGAAAAAAGGGTAAAAAAAGCCTACGAAAAGCCAGCTATCTCACCGATACAGGGCACAATGTAACAGGCGTTTAAAAACAAAATGAGCCAGGGCCCGGGTCAAACCTTTAAAACCTGAAGATCACTCGCTTCTACCGCCGATAAACATATCGGTCGAGCCTAGAATTTTAATTGAGATTCACATTACTGCTGATCGAGAAAATCAACCTCAAGAAACTACAAACATTATTTTCGAGACCAACTATTTTCTTGGAAGAAAACGTTTCACACAGCAGTATAGGGATTCAAATGTAAAGCCTCATTACAGGAACCGCCTAAAAGAGGCGTCCATTCAAATATGTACTCAAGAGAGAAAAATCATGACAAAGGCAACAGAAACCAGACCACGTACAAGGGAGTCCTGATCGACGTCCAAGCTAACCAACATTCTATGTAAAAAATCAAGCCTCAAGACTACCACCCCAATATCCGATGCATCCGATAGTGTATCCAGCCCTGCAACTAAATCATTCACCATTTCTAGTGCACTCCCTAAATCCGCCATCTTGTTCGCACGCGATCGAGGCATTATCTTCAGTGACGTCAATTTTTGACCTCCCATAATTATTGTCGGATTTGGGCTCGCGGTAAGAACTGCTTTGGAACGTAACGATGAACATGGCGCTACAATGTTGAACTTGATCTGACAAAGTCCGACATTGCGTTACAGATTATCGTAGTCTACGTTAAAGTCGTAGGTTCACACGCGCTGTTAAAAATTTTGATTATATATCAGAAGTCGATGTACAGGAGTACCCAACGAGAAAAATTTATAAAGTGATTGGATATCGCCTCCAGTAATATTTCAACAGTCACTAATTGTTTTTTGGTTTATTATTAACTTCTGTGGCAAAATTATATCCGCTCCCCAAAGCCAGCTAGAGCTAGAATTTAAAATACAATTTCCAGCCAGGATCTTTACTTTAAGAGCTTTTCCCAGCCAGGATATTTACCAAAAAGGCATTTCCCCAGCCAGGAATGTCTCTTTCTCCCCTTTTTTGCCAGCCAAAAAAATAACCAACATTTAGCCAGCCAGGAAAACAAACTGAGCCATTTTATCCAGGTGATCATCGCCCAGAATGCTATTGTCTTGGGCGACATGTACTTACAGAAATTTGGTTTATCAACGGAGTTGATAATGTAAATTGACCACCGTACAGAGATTCTAAAAGCTGACGTTTCGAGCGTTAGCCCTTCGTCAGAGCGAATCCCAGAGCCCAGTTTTTCAATGCGCGGAATAATTATTGTATAGATAAAGATTTCGGAATTCCGACTGCACTCGTTAATGAATCGGTGACTGTCAGTCAAAAGATCTCATGTGAAGTAGCAATAGCGCCCTAATTGAAAGGCGGCACACGCTCTTCACAAAGGTTTTTATCAACAAAGTCGTGTGCAAGAACATTCTCGTTCTTCCTTTTTTTTTTTTGACATGTCACACTCGGAATGGTCTGAGTGCGGCAGCCAAATGTTTTCCCACAAAACATTCTTCTTTCTAAGCGAAGCCAAAGTGAAAGTGTGGTGCGCGAAACACTTGCTTCTATTTCATTGTTGTCCTTTTTTACCGCTCGACCGGTAAAAGCAATTCATTAGATCAAGTCTTTTACTCGATCGGTTTCAGGGTAGTCTGCACGTTGGTCGAGAATTTTAAAGACAACACAGGTCTTTTCTATTCGTAATACGCTTGGGAAAATAAAATAAAGGGCATTTCTGTTTGAAACCGAGCCGAGCCAAACAAAAAAGAAAAGGCAAGCGACGCGTAACATTGTTGTCCATTGTTTGTGTGAGATAATTATTCAAAATTCTATCCGTTTTAAATTGATCAAAACATATAAAAGGCCCACGCAGTTTCGAGTAATCAGTTGTTAAAAACCACTTGTGAGTAATATGTCCAAGTGTGCGAGACACCAGCCCGGCTTTTACGCATCATTATTCCATGACATTTCTGATGGTGGCCTCAGTCATAAATACCGACCCAAGCAAAAGCCCGTGCTATTGTTTTGGGAGGAGGAGTTTTGCATTTTATTATTACTCGCGGGAGTTTCAAAATCAGTCAACCATTCTCCCGAACAGCCTCCGAAGGGGAAATTTGCGGAAGGTTGACGAGTGCGTTCAGAAAACCGCATTTCGATAGTACTTGTACGTGTCGTAAACCAGCGAAAATTTGCAGGAGCTTTCCTGACACCCGGTACTAACTTTTCCATATGCTGGCCGTAAACTTAACCAGCTCGTCGGAATATTCCGCTTAAAGTACAGCTTCCATACTACAAAGCTCCCAAAATAGTCGATTTTCAAAGCAAATTTGATAATACTTGTAGAAACCTTAAAAAACAAATTTTTGTTCAGAATCATTTATTGATCCTTCCTCTACAAATTCCATATGCTGGTACTTGGCCAGAGGAATTAATATGTCCGTGAAACAGAAAAACGTACGCGCTGGTGGCCGCTTATTGGCCGTATTCTTTGTTATTAAGCGCACCTTTCTCTAATCAATTTTGAATTTTAGCGCCGGCGCGCATAAAAAGTACCCGGATGTGTCGCGGCATTCTGGGCGATGTACAAAAAAAATAACTCAACGAAAGCTTGGTGGTGTTTGAGCCATTTTCTTTGCTTATGACTTCGGTGTACATTAACGCGGGATAAAAATAACATTTCTACTCTCTTACTGGTCTGTGGAAAATATAAATCGTCTTTACTTCAATCCAAATGAGAGCAAAGTTGTGAGATCGGAAAAAATAAATTTAGAGTTGGTTTGCTTGATTTGAACGCAAACTTAAGACTGACACCAGGACCCACAAACAACCACGTTTCCAGGGTTCCAAACACTGGTAACGAAATTGGATTCATCAGAATGTCTGGAGAGCACATTCGCCAAACGTTTAACGCGTACTTACTCTTCTTCTGCCCCACCTCCCCTCCAAAAGCTTATAAATCTGAACTTTATCTAAAATTACGCGTTCTGCTATCACTAGAAAGCAACGAAAATTTCGATGAACATTGTACACAACTCACTATCCAGTACAGACAAAATCAAGTGACCGCAAGGCGCATTCCAGTATCCAAAACAATGATATTATTTAAGCCGATACAGAAATGAAATAGAACAAAAGCATTGTCTATCCAGCGCCAATCAGATACCTCGAAGACACACCCTCCCAGTAGCTGTAGAAACTCCACGCCAAGAACGCAAGTCTATTAATTATAATATATAAATAAAATTTGGTGTATAGGAAATCATATACCGAAAAAGCACGGAACGTCTATCCTTCATGATGAAGAACCATAAGTGATGCAGATGGAAACAAATGCCAGAAAGACATAGGCTATCGTTCATGATGAACTAAGAACAACTATGCGGTGCTTACGGACTCAAATGCCAAGAATGTCACAGATGTCACAGTCTTTCCTTGAAGATAAAGAATTATGTGGTGCACAAGAAATGAAATCGTGGGAAATCACAGTTTACACTTGAGTGATGAAAAACCAATATTCGGTGCAGAAGAAATCAAATAGGGAAAAGGTACAGTCTTTACTCAATGATGAAAACCAATTACACGGTGCAGAAAAAATCAAATGCCGGGAAGGCTATCATTGACGATAATGAACAGTTTTGCAATGCTGACCAAATGAAATGACAAGAGGGTACAGTCTATCCTCGACGGTGAATAACAGTTCTGCGATGCAGACGGAACCTAATTGCGAAATGGCAGAGTCTTTCCTAGCGACCAGAAACAATTATGCGGTGCTGAAGATATCACATGTTAGGAAAGCACAGTCTACAGATAATGATGAAGAATAGTTATGCGGTGCAGCAGAAAGCAAATGCCGGGAAGTCATGTTCATGGTCTACGAATCCTTGACGATGAAAAATATTTATGGTGTGCTGTAGATATCATTTCCCAGGAAAGCACACCCTATAGAAAAAAGAACTTTACGGTCAATCGCCGGGATACCTGTCACTTTCCTTTTCTGCATACCGACTCCTCTTCATATTCAGATGAGGATCCATGTAGCCTTTGTTATGGCTTTTCATATCTAAAAATACAACCGTAGATTACTACATTATTATAACTGCATAATTATTACTCGCCAACTTGGATTTACTATCTATGCAGCCAAACTCTAGGACGTAATCGCTCAAGAGTCACAATCGCTGAAAAGCCTTCAAAAGATAAAAGAGAACTGTTCACAGCAATCACCGCAAAAGCTTTGCTAAACCTCTAAAGACAAAAACTCCTTTTTTATGTCCAACCCCACACTTAAATCTTACATAACCGGGAAGCAATCGCTGCGAAAGCTGTACAGGATAAAAGACAACTGTTCACAGCAAAAGCCATAACTGGCAATCACCGCAAAAGCTTTGCGAAACCTGTAAAGACAATCTCAGCAAAAGTCCTTTTTTAAGTCCAACTCCACCACTTAAATCTTGCATAACCGAGAAGCAATCGCTGCGAAAGCTTTACAGGATAAAAGACAACTGTTCACAGCAAAAGCCATAACTGGCAATCACCGCAAAAGCTTTGCTAAACCTGTAAAGACAATTTCAGCAAAAGTCCTTTTTT
>NC_090874.1:70620696-70625696 GCF_036669935.1 Montipora foliosa
TTGACATGACATAGTCCGATGTCGATGTGTAAAGTTGGATGTTGCGTTACAACTTCGATTTTTGGCGGAGATGGAATGCCATATTGAAAGAGGTTTAAATAGCCTTCTTTCCAACCTAGTGTTATTCACTTGAAGAACGTATTGTTTCCCATGAAATTGTCAACTTTTAGATCAAAACACAGTTAGATCTTTTCAAATATTACAGTTCCCCCAAACATCACATCTATCTCAACGGACCAAACATCGAACGAGACAAAGGACGTGACGCTATCATGTTACGCCACTGGAAGACCAGTTCCAAACATCACATGGTCAAAGCAAGGAAATAAAGAGTGGAAACACACAGAATCTGTTCTCTTGTTAAAGAATATCAGCAGATATCATGATGGCGAGTACAGGTGCACAGCAACAAATCGTGCTGGAAACGCAACGGCTTCCATTAGAGTGACTGTTCAGTGTAAGTATGAATGTGAGATGATTACAACATGAGCTTCCCTTGAATCACGGTCACCGTCACATGAATACGTAATGCTCGTTCTTAACTGAAATTATTTCGCACTTAGCTTGCTTCAGTTAAACCATCGTGATAGCAAAGATCACTACTTTCCCTATTTTTCAGAATGGCTGCTATGGAGGCAAATTCTCTTTTATGTTTACTCGACAAACAAATTCCATACTTGCTATCCGTAACAGTAAAAAACATTAGTCTCATTGTATTAATTGAAAATGCAATGATGAAGGGGTGTATGAAGCATGAACGCAATTGCAAAAATTGCGTTCATAACTGCGAGGATCATAGCTTCACTTGAGAACGCATATACTTCTTGATCTCCCTCCACGATCCGGGGGCACAAAATCTTGTATTTTTTGTACTGATTTTTCAACAGACAAACCAATTAGAACCAATGTGACATACGCCGTTAAGGGTGACGTTGTGCTGGTGAAGGACACCGTAACTTTCTCCTGTTCTGCTGATAGCCTACCGCCACCACAACTTGAACTACGCTTCAACAACAAAACTCTCGGCCTCTTCCAAAACGGGAA
This sequence comes from Montipora foliosa, assembly GCF_036669935.1. Taxonomy (NCBI): domain Eukaryota; kingdom Metazoa; phylum Cnidaria; class Anthozoa; order Scleractinia; family Acroporidae; genus Montipora; species Montipora foliosa. The sequence continues at coordinate 70,621,741 of NC_090874.1, forward strand.
GTTTTCTCTTCAGCATGTCAACATCTCTGATGAAGGGGTGTATGAATGTATCGCCCGAAATGTTCTTGGGACAGGTGCTATAGCTCGTCTTAACCTGAGGGTAAAAGGTATGTATGTATGATACGGATTTTATGGAATTGACACTGCTGATTCGAATTCTTAGAAGACTGATTACAGTTTCACCACAGTTTAAACGCGAGAAAAGTATATTACGACCTACCCTGCGAGCATAGTCTCTTTCGATCTTCCTAGACAATTCGGGAAGAGGTAAGTAGACTCTGCTCGCCGCCTCCACATTCTTTGATTTGCCGCTCATCCAAAGAATTGGATAAGTCAGTCCAGTTTCGACTTGTCAAACCTGTTTTCTTAATTTTGCGCATGATCAATCGCCACGCGTCATCAATATTTTGAAATTTACAACAGCGTGGCGATTTTAACTGTTAGAATTCTCATGAGTTTTTCAGTAAAAAAATTAAATGGCATTTTAAGAGTATGGACTATCTTGAGTTTCCAATGAAATGATTCCTTGATTGTCGTGTGTTTGCCAGAGTTGTTGGAAAATATTCCGACTGTTTGTTTTCGTTTTGTGGTTTTGTGGCTACTGGTCACGCGTGACTGACACCGAATTACATTTAAATTTTTAACGCATGCTCAATACGAAATGTGGAGGCGGCGAGCAGAGTCTACTTTCCTCTTCCCGACTTATCTAGGAAGATCGAAAGAGACTCTGCTCGCAGGGTAATTACGACCAACATGGTGTCAGAAATGTTCTTTCCGGGTCAGGAAGTATCTTTGCTGTTTTTCTGCTTTAACCATATATATCTATCTTCAACTATCTCGAGAACTATGTCACTTCTTCAACCAACGACTATTGAGGCCAAACCACAACTCAGTTCACTGTCTTTCTCAAGGGCTAAGAGCAAGAGTTTACTACCAAAGAGTAAGAATCTGGTATCAGGTTTGTCCCCATCAGCGTCAGGAAAGAGTTTATTTTTAAACCTAGTTTTGTGGAAAAATAAACAGTACACCAAATTGGCTAATTCAATGTTGTACCCAATTCAATTCTCTCGGGGTTATATAAGATTCTTTGTTCATTGTAATTGCATTCTAATGTAGCATTCATATTTAACTGAAATGGGGTTTGAATTGGGTACAACATTAAGTTAGCCGATTTGGTCTATTGTTTGTTTTCTTGCAAAGCGTGGTTTAAAAGTAGACACTTTCTTACTCTGATGGGGACCGTAACCCAATTTGGGTAAATCTTACTCTTGAATAATAGAGTCTTGCTAAGAGTCAGTACTTGTATGAGAATATGTTATATTTGATTGTCAATAGTAATATTAGCTTACCCTCATAGTCTCTTGTATTAGTCTAGAATTAAGGGTCTTCCAATTGTACTAAGTGTTTTGAACAACTAAAGAATAATGTATAATTTGAACTGAAGAAAAGGAGCACATAGGCCATGTATGTAACAAGGACAAGAAACAGGGTCAGCATTATCACCAGGAACAAGGAAAAAGCCGAACAGGTCGATAATTATTACAGTTAATGGAACAAGGATACGAGAACACCTTGCCTTTTTTCCCCACAGTTTCACCAACCATCACCTATATTTCTCACGACACAACCGTCAATGAAACGGATGACGTCACTTTATTTTGCAACGCCTCTGGAAAGCCAGACCCAACAGTCACGTGGTCATTTGCTGAGAGTCATGCAAAAAGAATGGCTGTTACAAATGAAACTATTTTGTTAAGGAGAGCCAGCAAAGATGTTGCAGGACGCTACCGATGCACCTCGGAAAACGGCGTAGGAAACCCGGCAGTGGCTGAAGTACAAGTTGCAATTAACTGTAAGTGGAATTAGTATCCTGTATTATTTGCTGCAAATCCGGAAGAAAAGAGGAAGTTATTCGTGGATGAACTGCACACAGATAACCACTAAAGAAGACTCCTTAATTGGTGTTATAAACAACTTGGAGGCCAACATGAAATACATAGTGCGAATATCTGCAAGAAATATTGTAGGATACGGCCAGTTTACCGTGAAAGAAGCTTCAACCAAACAGATTCAAGGTAACAGGGATTGATTTTGATTTCCCCAGTTTTATCTCCGCTCTTGAATCTGAAGGGAAGAGTGCGAATGGTTTGGAAACCCATAGACCTCTTTCATATTGTTGGCCAAATGAAACATTCTTTTGATTTAAAGCTAATAAGCCTTTCTAGCCTCGCTACGACGAGCAAAATGAGGACAGGAGGTCTAATTACTGGGTTGCCAGTATGGCAATCCCAGTCGGAAAATAACTAATAGTTCTGGTTTTTTAATTAATTAATTAATTAATTAATTAATTCCCGTGTTGGTACAAGTCTTGCCTGTCACTCCCCTGCTAAGTGGTGTCTTTGTGCATAGAGTCTTCTGTGCGTATTTTGTTAGTTTTGAGGGGGTTGGGGTAATGCATAGATTTCTCTGGTGCACACATGAGTACATTTAATTATCCTGCAATGGCGTCGAAAGTCATTGTAATGCGAATGGCGTTTTAGTGTCTCTTTAAACAAAATATACCCTTATGGAGCTCAAAAACGGAACGTCAGTTGGATAAACAAGACAGCGACGAGTAATGGACGTCGACAGCAATCTTTCGCCCGTCGAGCTGTATTTCTAATATTTTGCGAAGTGTGGTGTTATGTACAACACTGAAACCAAATGGAAAATTCTCTGATAACTTATGGGTTCAACAAAGACAGAGAAGGAATCGAACACCTTAAGTGGATCTGTGATCTCTGTTCTCTGGCTATTTGTATTTATTTGTACTCAACTCTGCACAGTCTTCCGGTAACAATTGGAAATTTCACTAATTCTTGTTAACCTTCAATGGCGTCGAGAGTCATTGTAACTTTCGTTTTAGTGGATCTTTAAACAAAATATACCCTCATGGAGCTCAAGAATGGAACGTCAATTGGATGAATAAGACAGGCGGTGAAAAATAAATATGTAGAATCTTTAAAGCGACGAGTAATGGTCTTTGACAAAAATTTCATTTTTCGCCGTTGGATATCAAGTGAGCTTTGTTTCTAATATTTTACTAGCTTGGTATTATATACAACTCTGAAATCAAATGGCAATTTTTTTATGAATTTAACAAACATTGAAGGAATCGAACGCCTTGAATGCATCACAGTGTTTACTGAAGTCGCATCTAAGTTGTCTGGCAATTTACATTTATTTTGTACTCAATTCTGCAAAGGTAAAAAAAATTGGAAATGTGACATTGAGAATTATTTGAATGAATGCTTGTTGTCTCTTTTGTGCTTCATTATTTACGGTCAAGGTTCTTTCGAAAAGGGTTTGATGTGAACTGTCAGAAATTTATTTAATTGCACATGCTTTGTGACACGGATTGTGTCTTGTTTGCACACACGCAGTTGAAATAGGAAGGGTTTTTTTTGCCTCTGATAGCAAATATGTTGTTTGTTTCAATAAATTTATCGCCGGAAAAGGTTTTTGTGAGATTTTCAGCCTTTGTGAATTTATCATGTTGTGTAATCCTCGAGCTTAACAGATTTGCATGCGTGGGTTCAAATGTGATACGGGAGGATTTTTGTGGTAGTGCACAGTAAGCAGCGCGTGCATAAGTCACGAAGATAAACAGGTCTGTTGGAAGCGTGCTTGAGTTTCAACAAAATGAGCCTCAAAATCAGAAAAAAAACTGACGCTAATGAACAATAGAGTAGCTGCTATTTCCAAAACGATGGAATTACCTGGTGAGAAACAACCTCGTCTTGCAGAGTAAATTTTTGACTTTGCAGAAACAATGGTCAACCTCAAGAGTTGGGCGATTGTGATCTTCGTGTTGAATTCGCACATTTCTTGTCAAACTTTATAACACTTATATAACACTTACAAAACTAACAAAAACTAACAAAAACAAAAACCCGGTATCTTGCCATCATTTGACA
>NC_090874.1:70628196-70643196 GCF_036669935.1 Montipora foliosa
AAATCATATAAAGCATAGTCTATATTTTTTATTTAATTTTATTTTATTCTATTTATTTAATTTTAATTATTATTTTATCCTTATTAATGAGTTTAATTGTAATTTGATGTAATTCTGTTAAGCCAAAATCAAATAATAAAGCCATATATTATTATTAAAGGGCCTCTGCTGGCACGACTTCTGGGTGACCCCTTAAATGGTCTTAATGACCCCCCGACTTGAAAAAAATGCCTGGAACGCCGCAGTTCAATACCACTCAACTCAGTCCCTTCTGTTTTTGAGTAACACGTAGTGTACGCTCATGGAGCGTCTAATTAACATAATACAAAAGAATGTAAAGGTGGTCGCCATTTATGAAAGTGGTCTATGGGAGGCGCATCCCCGAGATACACTGTAGGTGGGAGTTGATTTTCACGAGGGAGGAAAATCGGAGTACACGGAGAAAAACCTTTGGAGTCAGGTTGAGATCGACTGAAACTCAGCCTTCTTCCCATCGCAGAGGTGGGAGGCGTGGTTGATGACCGCTGCGCAAGTCTGGTGATCATATTTGAACAGGATGCAATTGGGTGATGGTGGACAGAAATATTCCTCCCACTATAATCTTTCTTAAAGTCACCAAAACCAGGAGCCCATCACCCGGAGCATGCAACTTAACTATACTTGTGCAACGGCGTTTACACAAGTAAGGTTATTTTTAGATTGAATTTCCCGCTAATGAGACTCCCACAGGAGCCCGATGACCAATTACAAGAAATTAAGCTGACGTCATAGGGTCACCGAACCAGAACTGCCTTTGTTTTTTGACCTAATTCGCGGGTTAGGGCTAGTCTAAAAATAAACCTACTTTTGAAAACGCCGTTTCACAGACGCTGTATGGAAGTTGCACGCTCCAGGATGGGCTCCTGCCAAAACTCAAGATGTTTTACCATTCTTACCTCAAAAGTTCGCTTTTTATCTGCCGGGCAAGACGTGCAAAGTTATCAAAACTAGCAGTAATTTGGACCCACGACTGTGATGTGAGAGGCATAGGTCTTTTTCTCAATTTTACGTCATAAACTGCAATCGTGTTTTCAGAGAAACTTTGCATTGCAAAACAGTTTGTGACCCAAATCGAGAATAGACCCCATGAGACATACTGTTCTGCAATATTGACGTTTATGGGAATTGCAAGCCTGTAAATAGTTTGAATCCGCAATCTCTTTTCTTCTTCATCGAAACAGATTTTCGTCATTTTCTAACATGGCCACATCAGCTCTTTAGCTCGTATTACCCCAACCGCCATGCCATTAAATAAGTGGGATTGAATTAATTAATTTAGCGTGATAAGGTATCCTAAACATTTCACATTTAATTGTGCAGGTAAAAACAAGCAACCAGTGGTCCCCAGACATATGATCAAGTGGATTATTGTTGGAGTTGCTGGTCTGGTTATCGTGATGGTTGCCATCGTCTTAGCGGCATATAAAGGACTATCGAGACGTAGAGGTTTCTCTTCCATTATTCTATTTAGAGTGATTCAAACCAGTTGCAACGCTTCCAAGTGACACTCTTATTAGAATGATCGGCACCACAACGTTGTATCATGTATTACCAATGTCGTGGTACCAAATGAAACACGAATTATTCCTGAACAAGAGGCAATCATTATTATGACGTAATATGTCATTGTGGCAAATCTCAAAAACGAACACAGTGACCCCCATTTTTTTATTTCTGAAAAGTAATCAGAAGGGCAAGATGAAACTTTCTGTAAAGTTTAAAAAATTCTGTCAAGCGGATTCAGAGCTACCTTAAGTAATTCTGTGATTTTGTTAAGGTGGCTCTGAACCCACCAGACAGAATTTTCTTTAAACTTTGACGAAAGTTTAATCGTTTCCTTCTAATAATTTTTCAGCAATAATTGGGGGTGTCACCGAGTTCGTTTTTGAGATATGAGCAACTGAACTAGTCCAAAATATAGGGTGTTTTTGCTGGGCTTTCCCGTTGCCAAGGTAACCTATTACATCAGAATAATGGTAACATCTTGTTTGGGAATAATCGGTGTTTCATATGGTACCATAACCTTTGCTGTTACGTGATACAGTGTTGTAGCGTCATTCGATCTGAAGAGAGTGTTCCCTAAGTGTTCCTCCTTGAGCCTCCTTAAAATACATGTATGTACTTGAAATGCGGGTTTGATAGAAGTGATCCTCGAACTTATCTGGACAATTTAAGCAATTGTCTCTTACATGGACACGTCAGAAATTCACGTGGCTTCACCCATGACCTCTTGGATGCCAGTTCTCTATTCTGCACCGAGAAGAACTCCGGTTTCCCCTCTCCTCAAAAACCAACATTATGATTTGATTTGTGTTAATTGTTAATTTCAGTTTACAGTGTCCTCAATTAGTGCTCCAGCGCTAAATCGACTAGACACTTAAATAAAATGCCTTTCCTTTTTCCTTTCCTTATTTTTTCTTGCCGGTGCAACGCTCTGCCAACTGAGCTATGAAGCTATTCAGTTGGGAGCAGGTCAATTTTTTTGCATGATATTCTGTGATCTCCGTAGTGCATAAAGTAGACTTTTGAAAAGTCCTTCGTCTCATGTAGATTCGCGCTGAACGAAGGACTTTTCATACTTGATTGGCGCCAATTTTAGCGACCCAAAAACGGGTCGCTGAGCTAGACCAATCAGAGTAGTTCACGTGCACCCCAGGGGATAGAGTTGTCAATCAAAATTTGCCACACGCAGCGAAACGTGACTATTGAGCGACCATCAGAGAAAAACAATTCAAGAATATCTGTCTTGCACAGATCTGTTCGTGTCTGCTCCAAACGGAGCTGGGAAAAGTCTGACCTTTGAACTAGTCCCGTACGCTTTTGATCGTTTACTTGGAGAAGATTTCAATGCTATCGTCTTCGTATTTCACTCACGAAAGATTTGGTCTCTAGCCTCAATTGTCCTGGCATTAGAGCGTAATATGTTGGAGACAACATATTTAAAATCTTAAGTATAAACTGGTGTTTGGAAGTCCCGAGGCGATTCTCAACAACTATCGACACATTTTTCGTCGAATGGAACAAAATTTTAAAATGCATGTGTATTCATCGACGAGAGTAATTCATCGCTTAATGGGAAGTTTAAGTTTCACTAAGATGTATCTTTTAATCCCGGTGTAGCACGTCTCCTATACCTGAAGCCTACCTGATCTTTCATGAGTGAAATCAATTGACTTTCTTGACGATTCGAAGCTTTACCTTACTTGTCAATCTTTTGAATTAGTTTTTCGTTTCTGTCAGCACAAATCACGGCACAAAGTGTTGGTACAAAAAATACCACTGGAGATCTCCTTTCCAAGCGGCGACTCGAGATTGAGATAAGCTTTCGTTTTATTTGATCTTTGTTTCTGATACATTTAGCACAAAGTCAACAAATTTCCTCTTTCGATTTCGTAGAAACAAACATGCTTGATTGTTTTCGTGGAATTGTGCCATCAAGTGCAGGACTTGTGAATGACGTCATCCACTTTTTGGCGCGAGACGCAAATGAAAACGGTGCAAGCGAGACAAGTCGACCTCTCGCTACTTTGTCGCTCGCTCATCCACTTCGCGAACGAAAAATCACGATTCACTCGCCAAAACATTTTCTCCTGGGATTCTCGTGAGGTCGACTTGCGGCAAGTCTATGCATAAAGAGGTTTCTATAGAATTTGAACAAAAAGGCACGGCTCATCGTTTCCAGAGTTTCGTTGATAAAATGTAAATCGATTTTCCTATGCCACTTGTGCCACTAATGTCTTTATTTATTTATGCAAGAGAGTCAAATAATCGCTCTCTTTGATAATTAACTAGTCGCAACACGTGAAAAGGCCAATACGGATTACATTAGGGTGAGGTAGGCAGAGGATGAGTATTTTCAATGTCTTATTTAGCATCAAGCTTGCGATCTTTTTCGTTCCGCTGATCACCAATACCTTTTTCGACTTCTAAAACAAATTGAGATAGTTGGCCGTACGTTTTCGATTTGAGTTCGATTGAAACTGATTATACCGGAGCAGGATGGCGCAGTGGTTAATTCGGCTTTCCACCTATGTGGCCCGGGATCGATTCCAGGATTCGGCGCCATATGTGGATAACTAACCAACAGGCGTTTCGACCGTTTGTTTTTGTTATGGAAATTCGCATTGCTTATCGTAGCGATCTGATTGGATGAATTTCAGCCTTCGCGCTATTTTCATATACGATAATTGTTCCACAGTACGCCATGCCTGTCGGTTGACAGTGGACCGTTAAGTTTATTAGTTCTCTACTCTGCTCCGAGAAGTTTTTCTGATTTCAGTTAAATTGCAGTCTCCCCAAAGCACTCGTGCTCGGCATAATAACCTTGAGACTCAAATGAAGTTATTATTATTGTCATCTCTTTCGTCTTCTCCAAAGTAAGATTGTCGCTTGATTCTTATTTTGATTTATTAATTGATTGATTTATATTTCCTTTCAATTTATAGGCCAACTTCAAGAGAAAAGAAGGCGAGGGGAAGAATCTATTGATACATGTACCTCTTCCTTCTAGGTATGAAACTGGTACAATCGCCCTTTCCCTCTGCAAAACCACGATTTTGTTAAATCAGCATTTTTTACAGACTCCAGGGGCCCTTTTCTCGAAAGTCCCGAGAATTTACGGGTTATTTTCGTGTGTCGCATTTCCCTCTGTACAGTCAAGAACGGAGTGGGTTTAAGTCGTCCAGCTTTCGGGACTTTCGAGAAATGGGTCTCTGGACACTAAACCATTCTCGGGTTTTACATGACGTCACGGTCGCCATGTTGGTGTCCCCAAGGGGAACAATTTATTGCACGTGGCGAAATGATAGCGGAACTCCGCAGCCGACATCAAGTCGAAACCACCACCATTCACGGGACACGAACTGGGGATTTGTCCGCAAAGTACGGATACATCGACGATGACATGTATACTGAACTTTCCTAACATAGTTTCTTTAATTCTTTAGTCCTATGGCGGAGAAGTCCTTCATCCAGCCTCAGATATCACTAATTGAGAGGGCAGATAACATGGTTTTGAAACGAAATTGTGTTTTAAGAGTCTACTACTCACGAAGATTTGAAGGCCACGAGTAGTCAGAGAGAATAGGACAGTATCTGTAGTCTGCGATGTAACGCTTCCGAAAATTTGTTGTTTGTCTGCAAGGAAAGGACGGAGAAGAGGATATGCTAGTTCGACTGAGGGTTTGCATCTTTGATTTTGTTTTTTGTCACTGAAATAATCTGCGCAAAGCTCGTCTAGTGACCTTTTCCGTCCTTTCAAATTTTCGCTAACTGCATTGCACGGTGTGAATTTTCCATTGTGTTACGGCCATTTTCATAAATCTGCGGAATTCACCTTCAAGCACCAACGGGCAAACTGCATTTTGGCTTCCAGTAATCAAACTTCCGACGCCAACCACAGATGACGAAATGAAATCAATTGATGCGTGACATAACCCACTAATCTATGGAGCGTCATTAGTGACAAAATTCACTTTTAGTATTATGAAGTAGTTATGGGGTTATGAGGTAGTTTTCTAGTGAAGTAATTTTGGCATTATGAAGTAGTTTTGGCATCATGAAGTAGTTTTGGCATTATGAAGTAGTTATGGGATTATGAAGTAGTTTTGGCATTATGAAGTAGTTATGAGGTTATGAAGTAGTTTTGGCGCTATGAAGTAGTTTTGGAATTATGATGTAGTCTTGGCATTATGATGTAGTTTTGGTATCATGAAGTAGTTTTGGCATTATGATGTAGTTTTGGTATTATGACGTAGTTTTGGAATTATGATGTAGTTTTGGCATTATGATGGTACCATAATTCTCTGCGAGTGTGCAATCGGGTAGGAAGGGGATCATGGGATAACAAAAAACCTGCGAAATCTGGACATGAAATCAACATGGCAGCCGGCAGTGAAGTAATCGCCGAGTCGCTGAATAAATGTGTTAAAAATCTGGCGACTGCTGCAGAGGCACTTCAAAAGTTAAGAAACGAAACTGGAAATCAAATATCTGAGAATAGACTGACAATGATAAACCGCCCTCCTGAGTTGGAGGGACATCGGAAATTGTTTGGATTAAACCTCCGTCTTACTCTAAATCTAAGTTTACCTCGAGTGTGTCATCGCCGTCGAATGTAAAAAGAGGTTCAAGAATGGAAGTTGAAAGGTCTTCATTCCCATCCGTTACACTTGGACCCACAAGTTTTTCCTTTGTGCTAGTAGTATGTGTTCACAAGTTCCAACGACGCGAGAAAAGATGGAGCTTATTGAATCATTTCCAGTATTGAAAGAATGTGGAGGATATGAAATAATGCGCTCGGTTGTTGGGTCTTGTAAATTGCTTGAAGTGTTACTTGTTCCTCCTGGAGGCTACAACGTCCCCTACTTGAAGTCATGCCTTCTTCAAGCAAAGGGTTACATCAGACCAATACAGAAACAACTTTCACTAGAGCCACTGTCAGATAAAGATGATAGCTTCGCTGTAAGTATGACTTCCATATTAATCGTACATGTTAATCAAAATGTGAATTCGTAAAACCATAAGCAGCCCAAGCTCGCGTCAAAACAGGCAGCGGTTGAGAATTTTTTATTTCCCATACAAAGTCTTATAATGCGTTTAAATCCTCAACGGCTGCTTGTGACGCGAACTTGGGCTGCCAAGTCGATTATAAAGCCTAAAAAACGCTCAATTTAACGTTCATTCAATGAAATGAATAAAACTGACTCACCTCTGGTGTATTCTTGCGCGTTTTAGAGCTTATTTTACCGTTTTGGGAATTTCGTGTCTTCATTGTTCTAAGACGAAGTCAAGGCTGCACACTAAGATTTCGACCGTAGTCAGCTCAGAGGCGGTTTGCGCCTGAAAAATCTATCCCAGCCGCGATTTTTTCACGCAAAGCTAAAGCCCCATCTTTTGCGAATCTCGGTAAATGTTTCGTCGTCAAAAATCCTCACGCACTTGGCTGGAAATGAGCATTTTCTGCTTCCGATTCCATGATAGCTGTTGAAAATAACAGCTGCTGATTACCAAATTGGTCATGGAGCTTGGGTCCGAGGTCAAATTAACTCCACCCGATGAGGTACAGCCATTTATGTACAACACTTACCCCATCCCCACAGCGCTATGTCATTGGTCGCTAGTAATGGAGCTGTTTGAGAAGCCGCTGTGGGGATGGGGTAAGTGTCGAAATCTTAGTGTGCAGCCTTGACTTCATTTTAGAACAATGAAGACACGGAATTCCCGAAACGGTAAAATAAGCTCCAAAACGCGCAAGAATACACCAGAGGTGAGTCAGTTTTATTCATTTCATTGAATGAATGTTAAATTGAGCGTTTTTTAGGCTTCATAATCGACTTGGCAGCCCAAGTTCGCGTCACAACAGGCAGCCGTTGAGAATTTAAACGCGTTATAAGACTTTGTATGGGAAATAAAAAATTCTCAACCGCTGCCTGTTTTGACGCGAACTTGGGCTGCTTATGGTTTTACGAATTCACATTTTGATTAACATGTACGATTAATATGGAAGACATACTTACAGCGAAGCTATCATCTTTTTCTGACAGTGGCTCTAGTGAAAGTTGTTTCTGTATTGGTCTGATGTAACCCTTTGCTTGAAGAAGGCATGACTTCAAGTAGGGGACGTTGTAACCTCCAGGAGGAACAAGTAACACTTCAAGCAATTTACAAGACCCAACAACCGAGCGCATTATTTCATATCCTCCACATTCTTTCAATACTGGAAATGATTCAATAAGCTCCATCTTTTCTCGTGTCGTTGGAACTTGTGAACACATACTACTAGCACAAAGGAAAAACTTGTGGGTCCAAGTGTAACGGATGGGAATGAAGACCTTTCAACTTCCATTCTTGAACCTCTTTTTACATTCGACGGCGACGACACACTCGAGGTAAACTTAGATTTAGAGTGAGACGGAGGTTTAATCCAAACAATTTCCGATGTTCCTCCAACTCAGGAGGGCGGTTTATCATTGTCAGTCTATTCTCAGATATTTGATTTCCAGTTTCGTTTCTTAACTTTTGAAGTGCCTCTGCAGCAGTCGCCAGATTTTTAACACATTTATTCAGCGACTCGGCGATTACTTCACTGCCGGCTGCCATGTTGATTTCATGTCCAGATTTCGCAGGTTTTTTGTTATCCCATGATCCCCTTCCTACCCGATTGCACACTCGCAGAGAATCATGGTACCATCATAATGCCAAAACTACATCAAAATTCCAAAACTACGTCATAATACCAAAACTACATCATAATGCCAAAACTACTTCATAATACCAAAACTACATCATAATGCCAAGACTACATCATAATTCCAAAACTACTTCATAACGCCAAAACTACTTCATAACCCCATAACTACTTCATAATGCCAAAACTACTTCATAATCCCATAACTACTTCATAATGCCAAAACTACATCATGATGCCAAAACTACTTCATAATGCCAAAATTACTTCAATAGAAAACTACCTCATAACCCCATAACTACTTCATAATACTAAAAGTGAATTTTGTCACTAATGACACTTCATATACTAATCAGCATCTTTGGTTCTCACGGTACATTCGACATTGATGGAAAGCGATGTAATCTGTACGAATCTTTTCACTCAATATTTCTAAAAACGTATCATAATGGTGGTCGAACTGTGAACCAAACAAAAACTCCAATTCACTTTTCGGAGGCGGGGTGGATGTTCCCGGCTACGTTCGAAAAATGTGATTGATGGAAGCCAAAAAGCAGCTTGGCGCTTGAAGGTAAGATTACGCAGAATTATGAAAACAATCGTCGTCGGCTCCTGCCGTCTTTAATAAAGACCTTTTGAAGACCTTTTTTGTAAGCCGATCGCTCACAAATGCTACATCTCTTCTTTAAACTCTTCTCGTCCAAACACGTGTTTTGCAGCTGTGAGCGACTTCGGCGCCCGAAAAAAAAAAAATTGAAACCTCACCCTTCCGGTTCAATTTTCCCCACCCCACGCAGGCAAAGGTCAAATTCCCCTCTCTCCGGGCACAGAAGATAGTCAAATGCCCGGGTCTTGCCCGGAAAGGGGGGGGGGTGGGGATGTTGAAGTTTCGATTTGATATGCCCATTATGAAACACTTTTCTAAAAAAAGGGTGTGTGCATTTTCCATTTCTTCATGGATAAAAAATTCCGCATATATACAATTTCTGAAACAATGAAATGAAAGGCAAAATGCTAAGTATTTACATACGAACAATAAAAATAACACACAAGCTTTAGCTCCTTAGCTTTAAGCTTATCTTTGATCTTGTGGCTTGTAAACCCACACTTTACAAGCCACAAGATCAAAGATAAGGAACCTGAAGTTTCAATTGTCAATCAGCAAAGCGTTGTATATTGCTTTAAGTGTGATGCAGATTATGTCGTTTTACAAGCCGACATAATACGAGCCGACACCTACATCAACGTGTGGAAGAACATAAACGATCGGTAATCGGCAACCATGTAAGAGAACAACATGGAAACGAGCCACGTGAAATCGCAAAGAACTTTATGATCCTGAGGAAGTGCTCGAACAATGTGGAGTGCTTGATTTTTGAAATGTTTTTTATTCAGGACCTTAAGCCAAAGTTAAACAAACAGAGTGATTCCATCCGCGCAAAGCTGTTTGCTTAACAGTTCTAATAGTTTTAATTCTCTTCACCTATTTTTTACACTTCATTTTAGCATTCTGTTATTTTTATTGTTCGTATGTAAATACTTAACTCTATATTTTGAGAAATTGTATAAATGCGGAATTTTTTATCCATGAACTTGAACTTGGAAATGACCGTGGAGCGGTCGAATCGTCGTTCTTCTCATTTTTTATCTCTCGGTTTTGTAGCAAATTTTTTTAAAATATTAATCACCAAACGGGGCCGTAGCCAGAAAAAAGTTATGACTGAGGCAATGTCCATCGTTAAATATTCTTTGTAGGTATTTTAGGTGTTTATGACGAGTACATTTTGAAGACAACATTGGAATTACGCTTTATTTTAACGAATCACGAAAAAATAACCGAGGCAAGTGCCTCGGTTTGCCTCATACTGGCTACGGCCCTGCCAAATATAGATAGTAAAGGTTAAACAATCAACTATTGTTGTGTTTTACAAATGATGGAATAAAGTATTAAAAAAGCGAGGTATGAGATGAGGTTAATGAGATGCTTTCGGGCCCAACTTCAAGAGTTGTCTCGAGCCACTCTCCTCCCTACTTTATAGCCAACTCACTACGATAGTGTAGATCTGCTTTCGATCACACAAGCGTTCACATGCACAAAGAACGCTGGCTTGCTCGCTATTCCTCAATCCCCAAGTTCCCGTACACAACTGGAACATCCTCTCTGGGGAGGAATATTCGCAGGGAGGGACGAAGAACCCTTCATATATTTAGTGAAATCACTAACTTTGAAGTATTTTGTATAGTTAACGGTACGTTGAATAACCTATATGAAGAGTGGATTTTCCATGTGAAATGTCAGGGTCCGCCGGGGGGTGGAGGAGGGGGGGGGTTAGTGGTATACCAGTATACTCGAAGAAAATTCGCCAAAATACCCAAAATTAATGGAGCATTGTATACTTCATACCTGAAATTCAAAGAAAGTGGTACAGCTATTTCAATTAAGGTTGTCAGATAAAAGTTTCAAGCTTAAAGACTAGAGCGAAAGGTAATATGGGTGGTTCTTAATTTATTTTCGGAGGCGCGACACAAGTAGGATGGAAGAAAAAAACTGTTATCATTTGTGTGCGTGTTTTAAAAGGGCTGCTCGCACGATTCGTATTGCGTAAACGTGCATCTGTTTGACAGTATTACTCAAGCGCGTAGCGTCCTATACGCATATACGCACGTGCGTACTTGAAGTGACCAGAAAATTTTGAATTTTTTAGCAATTGTTTCTATTTGTTAACATTTTACTTGTACGCAACCAAGATTTCGTGATGAAAGCACCACTTTGATTAAATTCTAAAAACTAAAACACAAGCTATACCATGTTCTAACTTAGTTTTGCATTGTACTTTTTTTGCTCTAACAATGCAGTGTTGTTTGGCCAGCGTGCAACAAAAAGGCGAGGTTGCAAAGGAGCGAAGTTCCGAGAACATTCTTGACAATTCCAGTCACGCTAGCACAACCAAAACAATGTTTTGTCTGCGCCAAGTTTCCTCAAAATAAGAGCAAGACGCTTTGTTCTTTGCTTGTATTCACACAACTATTTCGACAAGAAATAAAGAACGCAGTATTTTTCGCTCAGTTTACTTAGGTTTCTAGATCATATGTACTTGTGCGTACTTGAAAAAATGACCACGCTACGTGCTTGTTACTAGATTAGAAGCCTACTTATTGGAAAGATGCACAGAGGAACTCCGGCCAGCATCAGATTGTAACTTTACTTTTGGTTACATCGGTGAAGGAAATAAGAAGTTTTCCATTACTTCGGAAGTTCAACTTGCCGAGCCGCTGTCCTTAGTGAAAAAGGGGATGATTACTTTGTGGGTCGATCCATACTTACCTAAAGCCAAGAACTCACTCGTCTCAACATTGGGGAAGAAAAGAAAAGGTATAGTAATTTTATCCTGAATATCATCCCCGTCTCCTCAGGTTGCATATTCAGGGGAGTGTGTTACTCAAGAAGACACCTGGAATTCAGGCTTCTCTAATTCCGCTTGTGATGATCAGGAACTGGGGCCCGTTTCTCGAAAGCCCCGAAGCTTCACGGGCCATTTTCGGGTGTCACGATTCCCTTTGTATTTCAGGAACGGAGAGCATATAAGTCGTCAAACTTCACAGACGTGTTTCTTTGAGTTAGCTTGAAAACATGGTAAAAGATCTTCTTCCAAAACAAGGTGGTTATCAATTTCACAAATGGCTTTTCGGGTCCAAAACGTTTTCGAGACTTTCGAGAAACGGGCCCCTGGTTTTAAGCAATTTATTGTTGTGTGTACCTAACCCCGGACCTAGTTCTGAGATTATGACTGATGATGAAGAAGAAGCGCCGTCGACAAGTTATGAAGCACGCCTGTCAAGGTTGCGACAGCATCATAAACGTTGTTAGGCCAGTAAGTTGGTAAGGAACTTTAAATTTCCCTCCCGTCACGTCAAAAGTTCTCAGTGAGAGGAATGAAGGGGTCCGATAATTCTTAAAAGGATTTCATTTTTGACCCAATTTTACACCGTAAAGTTTGTAAGAATTTTGTTCGTCGATATTTTTTTCAAATTATTTTTATAACGCCATGTGAATCAGCATTTAAGTCACTCGAAACCCACGGACTCCACGTGCATACACGTATGTTAATTTTATGCCGCCTTTACAGCTTTTACAGAGTAGAAAAGTGAAAAAAATATATTCGTTAATCGTGTTTTATGGTAAAATTATATTTTTTGTTCCGGTACCAAGCAACTACAACAGCGACGGCAGCGAAAACGCCACAAAACAAAAGGTTTAATGAGCAAAAACAGTAGTTTTTCACGTGCGCTGCTTAAGTTCCCTAATCAGTTAGCACAGCCTACTGAATACAGCTCACTGGTGTTTCTTGTACAGCTAAATGGAACTCATAACAGTGAGGACGAACCCCCAGACTTGCCATTTTTCACAAGGGAGCACGAAAAAGTGCTGTACGGGCGAGGCGTAGCTGATTCAGCAAAAAATCTCACATAACCTTGCGGTCTTGCCTTGTAGCCTTATGGTTTGATCCGACAACGTTAATTGAAATAGCTGTATACCTCAAGACCGTAACCCGTATTTAGGCTGCAATATACCGTATACCCGATTTAAAAAGCCCATGTATACCGTATACCCAAAAACCCTGGCGGACCCTGAAATGTTGTCTCAGCACTTCGTCCACGGGAATGACCAAGTGGAAAGAGGATGCAATTAAGAGTCTCGCCCAGTTGCAATAAACCTGCAACGATGGGGACCTTTAGTTGGGACCATGGGGAATCTGTACAAAACACGCAGATGTGACCCCCAAGTGTAAGGTCGTGTAACACCTCTGAACAACAAGACGCTCTAAAAAAGCGTCCACTGGGTTGCCTGTGGTACTTGTCACACAAAAACAGAAGGCACTGAACTGGGTGGTATTGCACTGCAGGGTTCCAATTAATTTTTTCAAGTGGGGGTCATTAAGACCATTTGAGGGTCACCCAGATGTCGTGCCAGCAGAGGCCCTTTGGCTCACACGTTCACACTGTAATTATTTTGTAACATCCTGTCCCATTTTGAGGTCTTTTAGTTTTTTAAGCTTTGGTAATAAATTAAGTTTAAAGATAACAAACACGCTCTTGAGTAAAGGTGCACGTGATCACATTGTGTCAACTGAATGAACTACGGGAAAGAATGTTAATCCTTCGTTGTTTTCAGATTAAAACAACGTACTTTTTAGCCAAGAAACCTCCGTCTTTGATTTTTTTAATTTTGTTTTAATATTTCACTGAATATTTACATTTCATCTGTCGGGTCAGGAAGCCTTCTTTGTTGGGTTCCTAAGAAACTTATCTATTGTAACTTCAGGGTGAACTATTTACACAATCGCGAGGTTGAGCGGCCACGTAATTGAAAATCTGAACATCTGGGTTTACCTCGGTGTAAAAACCTGTGAAAATTTTTCTTTGTTTTGTTAGCTCGTGGTAGGGTTACGTTATTGTTTGATGTTTTTTTTTGGCTCTTTTGTTTTCCTTTGTGTTACGGCATCTGCGAGTTTCACAGGTTTTTATGAGCGGAACATCTATGAGATACAAAAACAGACTTGCGAATTATCGCAAATATCACAATGCTGACAAGCACAAAAGCAGAAGAAATGGTTAATAAATATGAAGTTTGTTACTGTATGAATGTTTTTGTGTTAGAGTAAAGGGTACGGTGGCCTATATCTGCAAACACAAAAAACACTTTTCCAAACACAGCACACGGTATTATCTGAACACAACAAATTATTATCGAAACACAACCGTGACAGTATTATCAGAGCACAACAAACTATTATCAAAACACAACACATTAGTATCGAAGCACAACACAATATTATCGAAGCACAACACAATATTATCGAAACACAACACTGTATGATTGAAACACAACACAATGTCATCGAAACACAACACAGTATTATCCAAACACAACACAGTGTCACATCAAAACACAACTCAGTATTTGCAAAACACAACACAATATTTGCGAAACAAAACTCAAAATTTTCCCGATTACGTAATGCAGAATGTTGCTATACAAAGCTTCAACCCATCATACTCGACCCAGTGACGGATCCAGACCTTCAGGTAAGGGGGGCCTGGACTCCAAAAAAAATTGTTTCGGTCCTTCGGGCCTCATTTTGGCCTAAGAATAACCTTACATACGGCTGGTGCGCCTGAAATTTGAATTGACCAATCAGCATTCAGCGGGCAGGAAAAAGTTTAGTGTTCTGACGTCATAGCAATTGTGTGCTCTCTGATTGGTTAAATACAAAATATTGAAATTTCAGTTGATCGTCTTCGATATCGACATTCAGTCCAAGCCTATCGATCTGTTCATTTATATACAAGAATTTTAGATTATATTACAACAGCTTTATGCGGTGAATATTTGCAATAATATGGATTGGATAAGTAGAGCGGATTTAAGATTTTATTCAAGGTGGACTGAGATAGTTAGGGAACTTATTCAGCAGAGGAAGACTTCGCCGACAGGACTCGGCTTTGAAGGAGTTACCTTCCTCCAGTCTAAAGTACATTTGTACGAGAAACTTCAGATCGTTCCCTCTCTGACTTTCCGTTGGCAGGGGCTTAAGTCCTTGTCTAAAAATAAATCGGTGGCCTCCTTGCAGTTTAGCAACGGTTTTGGTTGGGGACGGTGATCGGTGAAAGTTCGGTAATGTTTATACAAACTATTGCTACAAGAGAACGAATGTTTACACGAAAGGCATTTAAATCTGGGAACTTTTCTCTCTGGAGGCCACATCGATAAC
>NC_090874.1:70650696-70653196 GCF_036669935.1 Montipora foliosa
ACTGGGTCCACTCGTCGCATTGCCCCCAGAATGCGGCGTCGCTGAACTGTTATTCCTCTTTGACTTAGAGCACCTTGCACCAATCTAAATCCAATTCTCGGGTTCACATGCAAAATTTCTCTAACAATTTCGTCCAGGGAGGTATTATCTATGTCAGTAAATGATTCTGTTAAGCTAGTGACCCCAAACTCATTCCTCCGTCTCGCAATGTTGCCTTTGTTGACTGACAGTAAACAAGAGAGTGTCGAGGTCAGAAAGTAGTTGTACTTCGGACCAATACGAAACGCGTAGTCTTGAATACAAAACGCTCACAGTTCTTTCGAAACCGTCGAGGCGTCGTGAAAGGAATTCAGCAGAGTTGAACGACAAGCTTGCGTTAAGTGAAAGCACGAATAAGTCTTGCAAAGAACAAAAGAATTTTCCCAATTCGTAATGGGTGAGCTGGTTTCTCACCGACATTTTTATATATCTCAAAACAACACGTCACGCTAGTGACAGGAACGTCCTAAGGCCATAATAATTACCATATATGAATTACCTACCTATCCATTTTTCCTAACCGCTGACCAGCTTTTTGAAATTCGATTTATATTTTTGTACGGTACGGTCGATTTATAAGTATGCGGTTGGATTGATATTTGTACGGTTTGGTTGATATTTGTGTAAGATCGATTTATTTGTACGCTTGGATTGATATTTGTGGAACGGTTCGATTTATATGTATGCGCTTCGATTTATTTTTGTACGGTTCAATTTATTGTTTGCTGTTTTGAAGATTTTGTCCGTAACGGAACGCCATACACTCGCATTAGCAACATGGATGCAACGATGGAAATACGAACATACGATTTAGACTCGTTAACACACTGCACCCTCTCCTCTTGTCAAGTACATGTATGTTAACGTGCATGATATTATGTAACTCAAGTGAAACCATGATTAAAGTTGTGTGATTTGTCGTTCTTCTGAAAATCAACATTTTTACAATTCGTGCGATCCACTCATTTCTCCGCCTTTTAAACAGACGTTACGAAAATAATTTGTCAAGACGACACACATAAGACTGATTTAAGCAAACATTTGTGCCTAAGTGTTCACAAATTGGATAAACAAATGCCACAAAAAAAATCTATCTAACAAGCAACAACATAGGTCATACCTATGGGATTAAGGTGCTACAGATAAATTATAACTGGTAGAATGAGTTCCGTGACCTTGGTGCCTGTCCAAGATGAACTGAGGACGCTTTAACGAAACCATACCAGACCCACTCAGTAAGTTCCACAAGGTTTGGTTATCCCCAAATCTCAGTAAATTGTTTTCTAGAAATACTGTACTGTCGATTACTGCATGTCACCTACAATCATAGACAAAAGTAGTTGGGAAGGTTATGTAAATGAACCACACCAGAGCTGTATTTCAACCTGCTTCTGTTAAAGCTCAAAAGAAATAGTTTCACTTTCTCTTACATAGCCCCCCTCCCCCCTATTCAATGTTGGAAGGTAAGTCAACAATTTTCCACTGAAACCATTCAGTTTTGCACAACATTGAAGGAGGGGGGAGGAGAGAGAAGCAATAAAGACTTCAAAAGTGCTAACATTCCCAACAGTTTTGTCTAGGATTGTATGAGAGTAGGAAATCTTCTTTGAACGCTTATAACTCTCGTAGTATTTGACATGTGGCTTCTATTTCTTATTCTGGACATGTAACTTTTGTCCATAATCACAAATACAGTGTACGTATCCCAGAAGATGCATAATGAAATAAAATTTTGCATTTTGACTGTAAAATGGAAATTTTAGAGTAAATGGATAGAAATATAAAATTGGCAACCAAGCTTTATGATCTCGCTACTTAAACATTTAAGTCAGTCACCAGTTTGCTCCTTTTTGAAGAGGTTTCATATAGTTTTGGACCCTGGAACTGTATAGTATACATGTATTTGTTTGATGCACTTATTTATTTACATAACCAGAATTGGTTCAGGTAGCCAAACATTCCATGATCATACAATAATTATTTGACTTCTCTTAATAGTATAAGCACTTAATATCTACTTATTTAATATATTTTTCTTCTCAGATCGAGCCGTAAAAATCGTTTGTTTGCTGGACTTTGGTTCGGGAAAGGAAAGCTGCACTTACCAACATTTCTAAGACCATTTTCCCTTTCAATCCAGGGGCTTTTCTCTAGTGGTAAGTGTGTCATTCTTCTTACCACGCACAATCACCCAAATATGCATACAAAATAAATTAATGCAAGCTAAATATGTTGGGAAAATGCAAATCTGTAGCAGAAAATTACAAGGACCTGCAAGGTTCACAACTTGAGGTGTGGCTTTTAAATCAAATTACATCATGCACATATATTAAGTAACGTGATAGTAACTTGTTGGAACTTCTCAAGAGTAATTGTTTACTTTATCTGTTGGTTATTCTACAATTGTTATAGCAATACAGTGTAAACATGCCCTTGATCGAGACCCATTTAAGTGGAGTCA
>NC_090874.1:70668196-70670696 GCF_036669935.1 Montipora foliosa
CACTTTTATAGCAGATGAAGTCTTCAGTTTTTTCACTGGCAGTCATATATATATATATATATATATATACAATATGTATACAATGTGCCCTCCCGGTTGTCACCATAATGGCTTTATGGCAACTCCTGAACTTGGGCACAGGATGTACGGTTACACATTGTTGGATTGCATTGTGGAGTCACAAGAGTGCTCAAACTGCAAGCAGTGAGCGAAGCATTATGCCAATAGTGAACACCTATTATGAGGCTCTCCACCCAATCCAGAGAGTGCTCAAACTGTATGAACAGTGAGCGTATATATATATATATATATATAATGAAATGACGTGATAAATTGATCATCAGCTAAAAGTGCTCAATGGGTTTACCAGAGCTTTGAATAGATACGTAGACTTAAACTAGGTCAAAAACATTTATTTCCTACTCCGAGTTTCATGCTTCTCACGAAGCAATCATCAGGCAACTGCCAAAAAGAAGGAATACATGGTGTTTTACAGTGATTTTGAAAATAACGGTAGCAATTCACTATAGGCTGGGGTGCATAGCAACGGTTAAACAATACAAACTGTTTCCAGTGAGCTGCTAAAAATAAGCCTTAAATAATTACGCTATTGAGAAGGAATTTCTTTGCATGTCTGCAACTTGTTACAAGCTCATTTCTGTTGTTAAGGGTCGCCAAATCTGGTCTACAAATTATATAGTATTTCTCCCACAGACATAAATTACACTTCTTCGTTACATTTGAATAGGATCTCGCATGCCTAACAATCCGCCATTTAATGTGATAGTCGACTTTCTTGTCTTTCAAATCCCATACATATTTACTAAGTTCAGTGGAATTTCTGTAGCGTTCATTTCTAAAGGAACATGTGTGGTTTCTAGAACGTGATTTAAATGATGTGTCGCAAAGACCGATGTAAGTTTGCTTTGACTGAGATGTTGTGACCTCTGCTTGATAGATGGTATTCCGCACGTTGCACTTTCCGTCTAGAGGGCAGGATCTTTTGTCACGGCAGTTGCAAGTGTTGATAGTTTGAGCAGGTGGATTTGATGACTTGTTAATGACGGCTTTATTTTGGTTGGAGATAATTGTTTTTACATTGCTCATGCAGCTATAACTAATTTTGAGAGTGTTCCGGTTGAAAATTCTGTGCAAAGGGTGTGATTTTGGGAAGTGCTTGCCGATTAGGGTGAGGAAACACTTTCCAACTTTTGTTTTGACGTTTTGGCTGTACGGAGGATCACACCCTTTGCACAGAATTTTCAACCGGAACACTCTCAAAATTAGTTATAGCTGCATGAGCAGATCGTGACTAAAACACCACACGAGTACATACGGGTAACATACGAAACATACGGAACATACGGATACATACGAATACATACGACTGACATACGACTAACATACAAGTAACATACGGATACATACGACTAACATACGGATACATACGAATACATACGAGTAATACGAATGTTTTTCTCATAAAGGAAGCTCTAGTTATAAGCCTTGCAAGCATTTTTCACGTCAGCAAACACGTACCCGGCTCAGTTTGAGGGGAGAGGGAGGGGATGTTGATCGACCCCCCAAGGCTTTCGTTAAATTTAGTCACAGTAAAATAAATTCACATGGAGTGCAAAACCCTTAAGGCGGCGAAAGACGAGATACAAAAACCCCTCAACTTGTGGCGCAACATCGTTTCGTTGCAAGTTCTGGTCGATGTTTCGCGTTTTTCACTTTGCGTGATCAACTTGACCCGCAAAAAAAACATTTGTTGCGAGTTGAAGAAATGCAGGGCGCTGAGTGGTTGATTTGCTAGTACAAGAGCACATTTGTTGCGCGACAAGTTGTGAGCTTGATGAAAAACGAGCAACAAAGCCAAAATTTGTTGCTCAGAGTAGGTTCGCGCCCTACTTTTCGCAACAACTTTCTTCAACCCGCAACAAATGTTTTTGTTGCGCGACAAGTTGATCATGCAAGGTGAAAAACGGGAAAAATAGACCCAAACTTGCAATGAAATAATGTTGCGCGTCAAGTTGAAGGTTTTTGTATCTCGTATTTCGCCTCCTTTAGCTTGCGCAACAAGATGACAATATATTTTGGATGTTGCTCTCGTAGATGATTATGACTGTCAGGCCAGTTTACGTAAGGAAGTCAGAGCAGGTCTGTCATAATCTTTTACCCCATTTAAGCTTTCTGGCTTGATTTTGCACTGATTTATCATAGGCAACTTAAGCTAAAATAGCGAAATCAAGATGGCGGATCTGATGACGTCATACGACATTAGCGACATTCAAAATATATTGTCATCTTGTAGCGCAAGCAAAGGGTTTTGCACTCCATGTGAATTTATTTTACTGTGACTAAATTTAACGAAAGCCTTGGGGGGGGTCGATCAACATCCCCTCCCTCTCCCCTCAAACTGAGCCGGGTACGTGTTTGCTGACGTGAAAAATGCCTGCAAGGCTTATAATTACAGCTTCCTTTATGAGAAAAACATTCG
>NC_090874.1:70693196-70703196 GCF_036669935.1 Montipora foliosa
GGTTTCGTGTACATAAGTCTAGTGTATTTATGTTTCCGTCACTAGTTAGTGAGACGTTAACGTCAAGGAGAGGAACATTGGTGGGAGAGTGTGAGCTAGTGAATTTTACGGTAGGGTGAATGTTGTTGAGAGAATCGATGAAAATTTTAAGGTTATCCGGACTTTCAGTCCAATTAAGACCAAGAAAGTAACCCTAACCAATGAGCGTATGACAAACTGTAAAAATTGCGGACGATGCCCGATCACGGAGGCTGGGACCTTGCGGGGAAGCTGAATCTCCCCTGTGTGGCGACCATCAATGTACAGCGAGCAAGGTATACTAAAGTAATGAGATGCAAGAAGCCCAATAGAATGGAATGGAATCTCCAACTAAACTTGTAAAAACGAAGATTTGTCGCTGCTGTTCAAACCATTGACTTCTAATGATCGCCCCATTTCACTTTTCGGTGAAACCGGAACTTCTAAAATCTTGGAGTTCCGTAAATTGATTATTCCAGAGCTCCGTGTGTTGGCGCTGACCAAAAGACACGTGGTAGGGTTCTGAGGACGAGATTGGTATGTTTCGAAACAAGGAGTGGCGTATTAACTTCGAAATTTGCGGCAGGGAGGAATGTTTGTACGCCCGTTTCAGTGTAAAAGCCTCATGAGTCTGCAGAGAAAAACTGCGTTGACTTATCTTCTCGTGAGCTGGATTATCGTGACTTCTCTTTCATCTGGTAAGCTGTATATTTTTTGACTCACTTCGTGAAAATTACGTGATTCTCTCTTGACTACAAGAAGGCTTACAGCACTTGACACTTAAAGACGCCAAGGAGAATGCATTTTTCTACGTAGGAAATGTGTGATGGGTTATCAGAGAAATCATAAATTTCCTCCTGTTTCCTAGTTGTTTTGCATTTGTCAAACAACCTCGTGGGAAAACAATATCTTCATTGAGCTTTAAATCACATTGCACGTTTAGGGAGAAATCCTTTGAAGCTGTGTCACTCTAACTTCGGACGTCGCCAAAAGAAGGTGTTTCCCTAGACTTGCCACAAGTCGACCTTACGAGAATCCCAGGAGAAAATGTTTTGGCGAGCGAAGCGTGATTTTTCGGACGCTAAGCGGATAAGCGAGCGATGAAGTCGCGAGAGGTCGACTTGTCTGGCTTGCATGTTTCTCCGAAATCGAAAAAGGAAATATGGAAGCCAGGCTTAAGCATTTCTTTTCCTATGAGTCAAAGGCTAAGAAAACGATTCACGCTGACGCTGAATTTGAGAGGATTACCTATGATACTCGCCAAATGACTTACAAGCCTTCATTAAGTTAACCGAAAAATCATAACTACTGAATTGGAGCAACACGCACGTACAGTTACTTGTTCATCGCAGCCCCCTCAGTATTCAACTCGAGTCTTAAGGCACAATGTTTGCACGTAAATGGTACTTTTTTAGTGGACCGAATTTTCCTTTTCAGCTCAGTTTCTCACTTGGACCAAAATTCCAAAGGATCCGACTTTTGGAGCTGCTGGCGAAGAAGTTACACTAGAATGGAAATATGTTATGAATCTAAAGGCCAACGAAATCTTCGACTACTTTCTCATAACTAAGGACAGTCGTCCTATTTTAAAATATGGAAACGATAAGAAAAAAATAATTTACTCAAAATTTAAAGAGAGGGTTGCATTCGCGAAGAACGCAACTCCGGAGCTGTTACTGATTAAAGCAAAAGAGAGCGATGAAGGAAAGTACTGCCTTGGTGTTTTCACAACGCATCATCAAGATCAAAGATGCATCACTTTAAAAATTTTAGGTAAGCCCTTTTTTCGTTGTCTGCCCTCTTGGCTTGTGCTGTCTTTTTCTAGTCTTCCAAGTACACTACTTTGCATCTGGGATGCATTACCTGTCTGATTTACATTTTGGACTTCATAACATTAGGCGTCGGTTGTTCAAAAGGTGAATAACGCTATCCAGCGGATAAACACTAGCAAAAGCATGCAATTGAGTTATCCAGTGGATAGCGCTATCCACCCTTCGAACAACTGGGGCTTGATCTTTTAGGACGTTTGCACAGAACATTCACAAGATACATCTGATTTTAGTAGTTAAACCTGTGCCTCTCAGTATAAGAAATTCTATCAACAATCACCTCGTCGAACGGTTAAGTAAACATCGCTCTTGCTCAATTGTAGTGAGTTGTCAGCAAGGCGGGGGGACAAACTACCCTAAAAAAAAACTTGAAAGAAACTTCCGGTTGTCAAAAGATCAACTGATCAAATTTTTTCTATAACGAGAAGTTAAGCCATGCCTTAAGTCATTTTGGCAGTAGTTACTAAACAACATTATTTTCACCAATGCTTATAAGTGCATATTGGTTTTATTAAAAATGACAAGTGCCATTTTGGAAACAAGATCACCTAACTGTTACACTTTTCTATCCTTGTAAACTCATTAAAGATTTTAAAGATTGTCCTATCATGAAATTGTTTTGATAAGATTTGATTACGGCAAAACCTTCGTTATCGGAATTGGCCTTCATGTTAAGGTCAAACTTAAACCAGACAGAAAAATGCTTGGCTGTAAAAAAATAAAAGGGAGCCCTTTGTATAACACATATATGATTAACATCTGCATGTAATCAAGTATTTCCATTGGTGTACAGTTTTATGTTTACTAGACAAGCAAATTCCATACTTTCTATCCGTAACAGTAAAAAACATTGTCTCATTGTCTTAACTGAAAAAGAAGATCGAGTGATATCCAGCTCTTTGTGCAGCCATTCGTAATTCTGAATGGGAACTCATGAACCTGCCACTTTGCTGCACTTATGAAATATTTTAAGTTACCTAGCTTGATTAGCTTAATGGTTCGTTATTCTGCAGTGCAACTTAACCCCCAACTTCTAC
This sequence comes from Montipora foliosa, assembly GCF_036669935.1. Taxonomy (NCBI): domain Eukaryota; kingdom Metazoa; phylum Cnidaria; class Anthozoa; order Scleractinia; family Acroporidae; genus Montipora; species Montipora foliosa. Next base: position 70,696,081 of record NC_090874.1, read on the forward strand.
TTAACTCACAGGCGGTCCAGACACAGAGGGTATAACAATTATAAGGATTTGTATGGGAATCTCGATGACAAACTGAAAAAGATATTTGCACGCAAAAGGTCTCAATAAAAAAGCCGTACTTTATTGTTGTGGTGACTTTCTCGCTTCTTGTGTGGTTATTTGCCTGACTGAATGCGATTTAAGCGACCTCTCAACTTCCCAGTGACAATCGACCGGGAAGTTGAGAAGTCACTTAAATCGTATTCAATCAGGCAAATAACCACACAAGAAGCGAGAAAGTCACCACGACAATAAAGTACGGATTTTTTATTGAGAACTTTTGCGTGTAAATATCTTTATCAGTTTGTTATCAAGATTCCCATACAAATCCTTATAATATTTTTACCCTCCGAGTCTGGACCGCCTGTGCTTAACTACAGTGGTGTGCAATTTGCACCTGAAGAACGCTTGTCACCACAGTTTTTGTTCAGTTGAAATATGGCGTTCCATCTCCGCCAAAAATCGAAGTTGTAACGCAACATCCAACTTTACACATCGACATCGCACTATGACAACATTAAAGTTCATGTCAGGGGCACCCAACGAATCTGTTCCTCACATTATCTGTTCCCCAGAGGAATCTTGCTGGCTGGCAAAAATGCAGGTGTTTCGATGAGCTGACCGGGAAATTTATTATTGATAGAGGTTTTCTCTGGGAATTACCGACTTTTTCTAGCATTTCAACCCGAGCTGGCTGTAGAAGACTGAGGCCCCTTCCCTCTCCCAGACGACGGCTGGACAGAGTGATTGCGCTTGCGGAAAAAACCTGTTCTGTCCCGGTCTTGTCGCTTTTGTTAGGTCGTTTTGGATCGTGCGCGGAATTCCTGGCTGGGAAATAAATTTGATTAGCTGGCTGGGAAACCAACCAATTTTATCTAGGTGGCTGGGAAATTTCTTGTGTGTCTTGCTGGGAAAAAGGAACAGGTAATGTTTTCCCAGCAACACTGAAAAACACCTGAAAATGCCTTAACATTTATTTTCATTAACTGGGGTATAATAATACATTTTACAACAAATTGGTCGTTGGGTGCCCCTGTCATGTAAACAAACTTCGAACTTACCAACAAAATGTCGGTAAATACAAATCAACGTTTAACTTAAACGATCAACTTTTCATTTCACGTCACTAATACCAAGTTTTTACGTCAACTTTACATTTCATGTCGTCAATACCAAGTTCGTAAGTTTAGACTTCGTACTCATATACATCGACTTCTGATATATAATCAAAATGTTCAAAGCGCGTGTGAACCTACGACTTTAACATAGACTACGATAATCTGTAACGCAATGTCGGACTTTCAACATTGTAGCGCCATGTTCGTCGTTACGTAACAAAGTTGAATGTTCATTTCTTACCGCGAGCCCAAATCCGCCAATAATTATGGGATGTCAAAATTTGACGTCATTGACTCGGAGCTACACGTGTTTGGCCGCGGTTCGCTGGGATTTTTCTCATGTTTATTGAAATTTATTCCTTGATTTACATAAATGGAGAATCAGAACAACGGCCAACTGAATCACTTACGAGATACCGCCTTCTCCGGGTAGCAGACCGTGTTAAAAAGGGTTGACAGGCCTACACGACTCCCTTGTACGTGGTCTGGTTTCTGTTACCTTTGTCATAATTTTGCTCTCTTGAGTACATATTTGAATGGATGCCTCTTTTAGGCGGTTCCTGTAGGATTCACTTATCAGCAATGGTTTTTATCCTATTGAATCTCTATACTGCTGTGTGATATTTTTTCTTCCAAGAAAATACATGGTCTTGAAAATAATGTTTTTAGTTTCTTGGTGTTGCTTTTCTCAGAAGTAATGTGAATGTGACCTTATGGCCTCACGCTTTTGCGCCAATTTAATTCTAGGCTCGACCGATATGTTTATCGGCGGTAGAAGCAAGTGATCTTCAGGTTTTAAAGGTTTGACCCGGGCCCGGGTTCATTTTGTTTATGAACGCCTGTTACATTGTGCCCTGTATCAGTGAGATAGCTGGCTTTTTATAGGCTTTTTTTGCCTTTTTTCTGCGTTTCTTAGCAGATCGTTATGCTCTTTGGAGGGGTTGTTTTCTTCAATTGTTTCACTGTCTCGTTCTTCTGACTTCTCCAGCGTGTGTTGGTTTGTTGCCATGGGCAGTAACTATCTTCCTTGACTTTGAACTGCTGGAGTTGATTCGTTCGCGTCGGTGCTCTTTTGATATTTGATGTCGATGTCTTTAAGTCGCTCCTTTTTCCAGGCATTTAGATAACCCGACTCTACTTGGAGGTTCTCTGACATATCATTTGGTCAGGCAAGACCGTGGTTTCGATCTCATCAGTTGCCGATAGCTTGATTTAAGTTGAAGAGCTTTGTCTGCAAAACCATGTGCGTTTGTCTCTATTTGTACTCGATGGAAGGATCGAACTTGCTAAGTTCTGATTGGCTATTAAAATTCTACCCAATGGAGTTTATGTGTTTTCTATCCATATGAACGTAGCTTGATGTTGTGCTTCTTTAGAAGGCTTGAAACCAGTATTTTCCTTTCTGTGTGCTGTTTTAAAAGAGCAGAGTGATATGTTTGCTTTAACGCTAGTGTCAAATATCAAAAGAGCATCGACGAGAACGAATCAACTCCAGCAGTTCAAAGTCAAGGAAGATAGTTGCTGACCATGGCCACAAACCAAAACACGCTGGAGAAGACAGAAGAACGAGTGAAACAATTTAAGAAAACAACGCCTCCAAAAAGCATAATGATCTGCTAAGAAACGCAGAAAAAAGGGTAAAAAAAGCCTACGAAAAGCCAGCTATCTCACTGATACAGGGCACAATGTAACAGGCGTTTAAAAACAAAATGAACCAGGGCCCGGGTCAAACCTTTAAAACCTGAAGATCACTCGCTTCTACCGCCGATAAACATATCGGTCGAGCCTAGAATTTTAATTGAGATTCACATTACTGCTGATCGAGAAAATCAACCTCAAGAAACTACAAACATTATTTTCGAGACCAACTATTTTCTTGGAAGAAAACGTTTCACACAGCATATAGGGATTCAAATGTAAAGCCTCATTACAGGAACCGCCTAAAAGAGGCGTCCATTCAAATATGTACTCAAGAGAGAAAAATCATGACAAAGGCAACAGAAACCAGACCACGTACAAGGGAGTCCTGATCGACGTCCAAGCTAACCAACATTCTATGTAAAAAATCAAGCCTCAAGACTACCACCCCAATATCCGATGCATCCGATAGTGTATCCAGCCCTGCAACTAAATCATTCACCATTTCTAGTGCACTCCCTAAATCCGCCATCTTGTTCGCACGCGATCGAGGCATTATCTTCAGTGACGTCAATTTTTGACCTCCCATAATTATTGTCGGATTTGGGCTCGCGGTAAGAACTGCTTTGGAACGTAACGACGAACATGGCGCTACAATGTTGAACTTGATCTGACAAAGTCCGACATTGCGTTACAGATTATCGTAGTCTATGTTAAAGTCGTAGGTTCACACGCGCTGTTAAAAATTTTGATTATATATCAGAAGTCGATGTACAGGAGTACCCAACGAGAAAAATTTATAAAGTGATTGGATATCGCCTCCAGTAATATTTCAACAGTCACTAATTGTTTTTTGGTTTATTATTAACTTCTGTGGCAAAATTATATCCGCTCCCCAAAGCCAGCTAGAGCTAGAATTTAAAATACAATTTCCAGCCAGGATCTTTACTTTAAGAGCTTTTCCCAGCCAGGATATTTACCAAAAAGGCATTTCCCCAGCCAGGAATGTCTCTTTCTCCCCTTTTTTGCCAGCCAAAAAAATAACCAACATTTAGCCAGCCAGGAAAATAAACTGAGCCATTTTATCCAGGTGATCATCGCCCAGAATGCTATTGTCTTGGGCGACATGTACTTACAGAAATTTGGTTTATCAACGGAGTTGATAATGTAAATTGACCACCGTACAGAGATTCTAAAAGCTGACGTTTCGAGCGTTAGCCCTTCGTCAGAGCGAATCCCAGAGCCCAGTTTTTCAATGCGCGGAATAATTATTGTATAGATAAAGATTTCGGAATTCCGACTGCACTCGTTAATGAATCGGTGACTGTCAGTCAAAAGATCTCATGTGAAGTAGCAATAGCGCCCTAATTGAAAGGCGGCACACGCTCTTCACAAAGGTTTTTATCAACAAAGTCGTGTGCAAGAACATTCTCGTTCTTCCTTTTTTTTTTTTGACATGTCACACTCGGAATGGTCTGAGTGCGGCAGCCAAATGTTTTCCCACAAAACATTCTTCTTTCTAAGCGAAGCCAAAGTGAAAGTGTGGTGCGCGAAACACTTGCTTCTATTTCATTGTTGTCCTTTTTTACCGCTCGACCGGTAAAAGCAATTCATTAGATCAAGTCTTTTACTCGATCGGTTTCAGGGTAGTCTGCACGTTGGTCGAGAATTTTAAAGACAACACAGGTCTTTTCTATTCGTAATACGCTTGGGAAAATAAAATAAAGGGCATTTCTGTTTGAAACCGAGCCGAGCCAAACAAAAAAGAAAAGGCAAGCGACGCGTAACATTGTTGTCCATTGTTTGTGTGAGATAATTATTCAAAATTCTATCCGTTTTAAATTGATCAAAACATATAAAAGGCCCACGCAGTTTCGAGTAATCAGTTGTTAAAAACCACTTGTGAGTAATATGTCCAAGTGTGCGAGACACCAGCCCGGCTTTTACGCATCATTATTCGATGACATTTCTGATGGTGGCCTCAGTCATAAATACCGACCCAAGCAAAAGCCCGTGCTATTGTTTTGGGAGGAGGAGTTTTGCATTTTATTATTACTCGCGGGAGTTTCAAAATCAGTCAACCATTCTCCCGAACAGCCTCCGAAGGGGAAATTTGCGGAAGGTTGACGAGTGCGTTCAGAAAACCGCATTTCGATAGTACTTGTACGTGTCGTAAACCAGCGAAAATTTGCAGGAGCTTTCCTGACACCCGGTACTAACATTTCCATATGCTGGCCGTAAACTTAACCAGCTCGTCGGAATATTCCGCTTAAAGTACAGCTTCCATACTACAAAGCTCCCAAAATAGTCGATTTTCAAAGCAAATTTGATAATACTTGTAGAAACCTTAAAAAACAAATTTTTGTTCAGAATCATTTATTGATCCTTCCTCTACAAATTCCATATGCTGGTACTTGGCCAGAGGAATTAATATGTCCGTGAAACAGAAAAACGTACGCGCTGGTGGCCGCTTATTGGCCGTATTCTTTGTTATTAAGCGCACCTTTCTCTAATCAATTTTGAATTTTAGCGCCGGCGCGCATAAAAAGTACCCGGATGTGTCGCGGCATTCTGGGCGATGTACAAAAAAAATAACTCAACGAAAGCTTGGTGGTGTTTGAGCCATTTTCTTTGCTTATGACTTCGGTGTACATTAACGCGGGATAAAAATAACATTTCTACTCTCTTACTGGTCTGTGGAAAATATAAATCGTCTTTACTTCAATCCAAATGAGAGCAAAGTTGTGAGATCGGAAAAAATAAATTTAGAGTTGGTTTGCTTGATTTGAACGCAAACTTAAGACTGACACCAGGACCCACAAACAACCACGTTTCCAGGGTTCCAAACACTGGTAACGAAATTGGATTCATCAGAATGTCTGGAGAGCACATTCGCCAAACGTTTAACGCGTACTTACTCTTCTTCTGCCCCACCTCCCCTCCAAAAGCTTATAAATCTGAACTTTATCTAAAATTACGCGTTCTGCTATCACTAGAAAGCAACGAAAATTTCGATGAACATTGTACACAACTCACTATCCAGTACAGACAAAATCAAGTGACCGCAAGGCGCATTCCAGTATCCAAAACAATGATATTATTTAAGCCGATACAGAAATGAAATAGAACAAAAGCATTGTCTATCCAGCGCCAATCAGATACCTCGAAGACACACCCTCCCAGTAGCTGTAGAAACTCCACGCCAAGAACGCAAGTCTATTAATTATAATATATAAATAAAATTTGGTGTATAGGAAATCATATACCGAAAAAGCACGGAACGTCTATCCTTCATGATGAAGAACCATAAGTGATGCAGATGGAAACAAATGCCAGAAAGACATAGGCTATCGTTCATGATGAACTAAGAACAACTATGCGGTGCTTACGGACTCAAATGCCAAGAATGTCACAGATGTCACAGTCTTTCCTTGAAGATAAAGAATTATGTGGTGCACAAGAAATGAAATCGTGGGAAATCACAGTTTACACTTGAGTGATGAAAAACCAATATTCGGTGCAGAAGAAATCAAATAGGGAAAAGGTACAGTCTTTACTCAATGATGAAAACCAATTACACAGTGCAGAAAAAATCAAATGCCGGGAAGGCTATCATTGACGATAATGAACAGTTTTGCAATGCTGACCGAATGAAATGACAAGAGGGTACAGTCTATCCTCGACGGTGAATAACAGTTCTGCGATGCAGACGGAACCTAAGTGCGAAAAGGCAGAGTCTTTCCTAGCGACCAGAAACAATTATGCGGTGCTGAAGATATCACATGTTGGGAAAGCACAGTCTACAGATAATGATGAAGAATAGTTATGCGGTGCAGCAGAAAGCAAATGCCGGGAAGTCATGTTCATGGTCTACGAATCCTTGACGATGAAAAATATTTATGGTGTGCTGTAGATATCATTTCCCGGGAAAGCACACCCTATAGACAAAAGAACTTTACGGTCAATCGCCGGGAAACCTGTCACTTTCCTTTTCTGCATACCGACTCCTCTTCATATTCAGATGAGGATCCATGTAGCCTTTGTTATGGCTTTTCATATCTAAAACTACAACCGTAGATTACTACATTATTATAACTGCATAATTATTACTCGCCAACTTGGATTTACTATCTATGCAGCCAAACTCTAGGACGTAATCGCTCAAGAGTCACAATCGCTGCAAAAGCCTTCAAAAGATAAAAGAGAACTGTTCACAGCAATCACCGCAAAAGCTTTGCTAAACCTCTAAAGACAAAAACTCCTTTTTTATGTCCAACCCCACACTTAAATCTTACATAACCGGGAAGCAATCGCTGCGGAA
>NC_090874.1:70708196-70713196 GCF_036669935.1 Montipora foliosa
TTAGATCTTTTCAAATATTACAGTTCCCCCAAACATCACATCTATCTCAACGGACCAAACATCGAACGAGACAAAGGACGTGACGCTATCATGTTACGCCACTGGAAGACCAGTTCCAAACATCACATGGTCAAAGCAAGGAAATAAAGAGTGGAAACACACAGAATCTGTTCTCTTGTTAAAGAATATCAGCAGATATCATGATGGCGAGTACAGGTGCACAGCAACAAATCGTGCTGGAAACGCAACGGCTTCCATTAGAGTGACTGTTCAGTGTAAGTATGAATGTGAGATGATTACAACATGAGCTTCCCTTGAATCACGGTCACCGTCACATGAATACGTAATGCTCGTTCTTAACTGAAATTATTTCGCACTTAGCTTGCTTCAGTTAAACCATCGTGATAGCAAAGATCACTACTTTCCCTATTTTTCAGAATGGCTGCTATGGAGGCAAATTCTCTTTTATGTTTACTCGACAAACAAATTCCATACTTGCTATCCGTAACAGTAAAAAACATTAGTCTCATTGTATTAATTGAAAATGCAATGATGAAGGGGTGTATGAAGCATGAACGCAATTGCAAAAATTGCGTTCATAACTGCGAGGATCATAGCTTCACTTGAGAACGCATATACTTCTTGATCTCCCTCCACGATCCGGGGGCACAAAATCTTGTATTTTTTGTACTGATTTTTCAACAGACAAACCAATTAGAACCAATGTGACATACGCCGTTAAGGGTGACGTTGTGCTGGTGAAGGACACCGTAACTTTCTCCTGTTCTGCTGATAGCCTACCGCCACCACAACTTGAACTACGCTTCAACAACAAAACTCTCGGCCTCTTCCAAAACGGGAAGTTTTCTCTTCAGCATGTCAACATCTCTGATGAAGGGGTGTATGAATGTATCGCCCGAAATGTTCTTGGGACAGGCGCCATAGCGCCAATTCGGGAAGAGGTAAGTAGACTCTGCTCGCCGCCTCCACATTCTTTGATTTGCCGCTCATCCAAAGAATTGGATAAGTCAGTCCAGTTTCGACTTGTCAAGCCTGTTTTCTTAATTTTGCGCATGATCAATCGCCACGCGTCATCAATATTTTGAAATTTACAACAGCGTGGCGATTTTAACTGTTAGAATTCTCATGAGTTTTTCAGTAAAAAAATTAAATGGCATTTTAAGAGTATGGACTATCTTGAGTTTCCAATGAAATGATTCCTTGATTGTCGTGTGTTTGCCAGAGTTGTTGGAAAATATTCCGACTGTTTGTTTTCGTTTTGTGGTTTTGTGGCTACTGGTCACGCGTGACTGACACCGAATTACATTTAAATTTTTAACGCATGCTCAATACGAAATGTGGAGGCGGCGAGCAGAGTCTACTTTCCTCTTCCCGACTTATCTAGGAAGATCGAAAGAGACTCTGCTCGCAGGGTAATTACGACCAACATGGTGTCAGAAATGTTCTTTCCGGGTCAGGAAGTATCTTTGCTGTTTTTCTGCTTTAACCATATATATCTATCTTCAACTATCTCGGGAACTATGTCACTTCTTCAACCAACGACTATTGAGGCCAAACCACAACTCAGTTCACTGTGTTTCTCAAGGGCTAAGAGCAAGAGTTTACTACCAAAGAGTAAGAATCTGGTATCAGGTTTGTCCCCATCAGCGTCAGGAAAGAGTTTATTTTTAAACCTAGTTTTGTGGAAAAATAAACAGTACACCAAATTGGCTAATTCAATGTTGTACCCAATTCAATTCTTTCGGGGTTATATAAGATTCTTTGTTCATTGTAATTGCATTCTAATGTAGCATTCATATTTAACTGCAATGGGGTTTGAATTGGGTACAACAATAAGTTAGCCGATTTGGTCTATTGTTTGTTTTCTTGCAAAGCGTGGTTTAAAAGTAGACACTTTCTTACTCTGATGGGGACCGTAACCCAATTTGGGTAAATCTTACTCTTGAATAATAGAGTCTTGCTAAGAGTCAGTACTTGTATGAGAATATGTTATATTTGATTGTCAATAGTAATATTAGCTTACCCTCATAGTCTCTTGTATTAGTCTAGAATTAAGGGTCTTCCAATTGTACTAAGTGTTTTGAACAACTAAAGAATAATGTATAATTTGAACTGAAGAAAAGGAGCACATAGGCCATGTATGTAACAAGGACAAGAAACAGGGTCAGCATTATCACCAGGAACAAGGAAAAAGCCGAACAGGTCGATAATTATTACAGTTAATGGAACAAGGATACGAGAACACCTTGCCTTTTTTCCCCACAGTTTCACCAACCATCACCTATATTTCTCACGACACAACCGTCAATGAAACGGATGACGTCACTTTATTTTGCAACGCCTCTGGAAAGCCAGACCCAACAGTCACGTGGTCATTTGCTGAGAGTCATGCAAAAAGAATGGCTGTTACAAATGAAACTATTTTGTTAAGGAGAGCCAGCAAAGATGTTGCAGGACGCTACCGATGCACCTCGGAAAACGGCGTAGGAAACCCGGCAGTGGCTGAAGTACAAGTTGCAATTAACTGTAAGTGGAATTAGTTCTTGAAGAAATTTTCCTATAAGTCCATGTGAAGCGGTATGCAAGTTGACGGCTTTGGTAAGTGGAGCTATCCACATTTAATGTATGGTTTGCTTTCGAAAAAGTTTTTTAACTTTAAAGAAAGGAGCAAGCAGCGTGGTAACCCAATCGAGGTCATAAAAGTTTAGAGAAGAAACAATGATTACTTAGTTCGAAGTCTGCGAGACGTTTCTCTTGTACCCTCACATCGTCTGGTCTTACTCATGAACAACCCTTTGCTTCTTCTGACAGACAAACCAGAAATCAAAAACAAGTCTTCCTCACATGTCGTGTCCTGGATTAACCACAAAACCGTCATTACATGTACGGCTGACGGTTTTCCAGTGCCAGAAATAACATGGAGCCATAACGGAGTTGTACAATCGTCCGCTGTTAAAACGTCTGCGCAGTCTCGAACACGGCACAGTACCCTGACGTTTACGCCACAGGAAGCAAAAGATTTTGGCGTTTACACGTGCATGGCGAGGAACTTCCTTGGAACGGACAAAACAGAGACTACTGTTGGAGAACTAGGTATAAATTGGGGCCTATGAAGGCTCAGGTCGTATTTATTGCCTTTTTTTGTTTCAGTTTTGAGATAAGTGACTGATGCGCATGTAACAGGTAGTTCAATTTCCCGCAGACGCTCCAAAAGCGCCAGAAGTATTTCGAATAGAAACTGGTACGAACAAGTTAGAAATTCAGTGGAAAAAGCTAGCAACCATCCCACACTATCCTATCCTGTATTATTTGCTGCAAATCCGGAAGAAAAGAGGAAGTTATTCGTGGATGAACTGCACACAGATAACCACTAAAGAAGACTCCTTAATTGGTGTTATAAACAACTTGGAGGCCAACATGAAATACATAGTGCGAATATCTGCAAGAAATATTGTAGGATACGGCCAGTTTACCGTGAAAGAAGCTTCAACCAAACAGATTTAAGGTAACAGGGATTGATTTTGATTTCCCCAGTTTTATCTCCGCTCTTGAATCTGAAGGGAAGAGAGCGAATGGTTTGGAAACCCATAGACCTCTTTCATATTGTTGGCCAAATGAAACATTCTTTTGATTTAAAGCTAATAAGCCTTTCTAGCCTCGCTACGACGAGCAAAATGAGGACAGGAGGTCTAATTACTGGGTTGCCAGTATGGCAATCCCAGTCGGAAAATAACTAATAGTTCTGGTTTTTTAATTAATTAATTAATTAATTAATTAATTCCCGTGTTGGTACAAGTCTTGCCTGTCACTCCCCTGCTAAGTGGTGTCTTTGTGCATAGAGTCTTCTGTGCGTATTTTGTTAGTTTTGAGGGGGTTGGGGTAATGCATAGATTTCTCTGGTGCACACATGAGTACATTTAATTAACCTGCAATGGCGTCGAAAGTCATTGTAACGCGAATGGCGTTTTAGTGCCTCTTTAAACAAAATATACCCTTATGGAGCTCAAAAACGGAACGTCAGTTGGATAAACAAGACAGCGACGAGTAATGGACGTCGACAACAATCTTTCGCCCGTCGAGCTGTATTTCTAATATTTTGCGAAGTGTGGTGTTATGTACAACACTGAAACCAAATGGAAAATTCTCTGATAACTTATGGGTTCAACAAAGACAGAGAAGGAATCGAACACCTTAAGTGGATCTGTGATCTCTGTTCTCTGGCTATTTGTATTTATTTGTACTCAACTCTGCACAGTCTTCCGGTAACAATTGGAAATTTCACTAAATCTTGTTAACCTTCAATGGCGTCGAGAGTCATTGTAACTTTCGTTTTAGTGGATCTTTAAACAAAATATACCCTCATGGAGCTCAAGAATGGAACGTCAATTGGATGAATAAGACAGGCGGTGAAAAATAAATATGTAGAATCTTTAAAGCGACGAGTAATGGTCTTTGACAAAAATTTCATTTTTCGCCGTTGGATATCAAGTGAGCTTTGTTTCTAATATTTTACTAGCTTGGTATTATATACAACTCTGAAATCAAATGGCAATTTTTTTATGGATTTAACAAACATTGAAGGAATCGAACGCCTTGAATGCATCACAGTGTTTACTGAAGTCGCATCTAAGTTGTCTGGCAATTTACATTTATTTTGTACTCAACTCTGCAAAGGTAAAAAAAATTGGAAATGTGACATTGAGAATTATTTGAATGAATGCTTGTTGTCTCTTTTGTGCTTCATTATTTACGGTCAAGGTTCTTTCGAAAAGGGTTTGATGTGAACTGTCAGAAATTTATTTAATTGCACATGCTTTGTGACACGGATTGTGTCTTGTTTGCACACACGCAGTTGAAATAGGAAGGGTTTTTTTTGCCTCTGATAGCAAATATGTTGTTTGTTTCAATAAATTTATCGCCGGAAAAGGTTTTTGTGAGATTTTCAGCCTTTGTGAATTTATCATGTTGTGTAATCCTCG
>NC_090874.1:70715696-70720696 GCF_036669935.1 Montipora foliosa
GCAAGTAAGCGTCTCTACTTCCTGCGCGCGTGTCGCAAAGCCAACTTACCCACCGAAGTTGGACTGACTACGTATATAACAAAAACTCGTCCACTTCTCGAGTATGCATCACCCAGCTGGCAAGGCATCCCAAACTATCTGGCTGAGGATCTACAGCGTATTCAAAATCGCTCTTTAGACATCTTAGGTCTAGCCAGAGAGACTGTGGATCCCCTGGATGTAAGAAGGGACAGTCAAACAGCACACGCTTTTAAGGAAATCTTAGATTCAGAAAGTCTCCATCCTTGCTGTAAATTTCTAATTTCAAGACCCCAATCGTATTCCCTTAGGGCTCAAAGGGTGCGAGTTCCCATTCCACGAACGAATAGGAACATGAACTCTTTCATACAGCGTGGGGCTAGATAGTTAGGAAACAAATCATATAAAGCATAGTCTATATTTTTTATTTAATTTTATTTTATTCTTTTTATTTAATTTTAATTATTATTTTATCCTTATTAATGAGTTTAATTGTAATTTGATGTAATTCTGTTTAGCCAAAATCAAATAATAAAGCCATATATTATTATTAAAGGGCCTCTGCTGGCACGATTTCTGGGTGACCCCTTAAATGGTCTTAATGACCCCCCGACTTGAAAAAATTGCCTGGAACGCCGCAGTTCAATACCACTCAACTCAGTCCCTTCTGTTTTTGAGTAACACGTAGTGTACGCTCATGGAGCGTCTAATTAACATAATACAAAAGAATGTAAAGGTGGTCGCCATTTATGAAAGTGGTCTATGGGAGGCGCATCCCCGAGATACACTGTAGGTGGGAGTTGATTTTCACGAGGGAGGAAAATCGGAGTACACGGAGAAAAACCTTTGGAGTCAGGTGGAGATCGACTGAAACTCAGCCTTCTTCCCATCGCAGAGGTAGGAGGCGTGGTTGATGACCGCTGCGCAAGTCTGGTGATCATATTTGAACAGGATGCAATTGGGTGATGGTGGACAGAAATATTCCTCCCACTATAATCTTTCTTAAAGTCACCAAAACCAGGAGCCCATCACCCGGAGCGTGCAACTTAACTATACTTGTGCAACGGCGTTTACACAAGTAAGGTTATTTTTAGATTGAATTTCCCGCTAATGAGACTCGCACAGGAGCCCGATGACCAATTACAAGAAATTAAGCTGACGTCATAGGGTCACCGAACCAGAACTGCCTTTGTTTTTTGACCTAATTCGCGGGTTAGGGCTAGTCTAAAAATAAACCTACTTTTGAAAACGCCGTTTCACAGACGCTGTATGGAAGTTGCACGCTCCAGGATGGGCTCCTGCCAAAACTCAACATGTTTTACCATTCTTACCTCAAAAGTTCGCTTTTTATCTGCCGGGCAAGACGTGCAAAGTTATCAAAACTAGCAGTAATTTGGACCCACGACTGTGATGTGAGAGGCATAGGTCTTTTTCTCAATTTTACGTCATAAACTGCAATCGTGTTTTCAGAGAAACTTTGCATTGCAAAACAGTTTGTGACCCAAATCGAGAATAGACCCCATGAGACATACTGTTCTGCAATATTGACGTTTATGGGAATTGCAAGCCTGTAAATAGTTTGAATCCGCAATCTCTTTTCCTCTTCATCGAAACAGATTTTCGTCATTTTCTAACATGGCCACATCAGCTCTTTAGCTCGTATTACCCCAACCGCCATGCCATTAAATAAGTGGGATTGAATTAATTAATTTAGCGTGATAAGGTATCCTAAACATTTCACATTTAATTGTGCAGGTAAAAACAAGCAACCAGTGGTCCCCAGACATATGATCAAGTGGATTATTGTTGGAGTTGCTGGTCTGGTTATCGTGATGGTTGCCATCGTCTTAGCGGCATATAAAGGACTATCGAGACGTAGAGGTTTCTCTTCCATTATTCTATTTAGAGTGACTCAAACCAGTTGCAACGCTTCCAAGTGACACTCTTATTAGAATGATCGGCACCACAACGTTGTATCATGTATTACCAATGTCGTGGTACCAAATGAAACACGAATTATTCCTGAACAAGAGGCAATCATTATTATGACGTAATATGTCATTGTGGCAAATCTCAAAAACGAACACAGTGACCCCCATTTTTTTATTTCTGAAAAGTAATCAGAAGGGCAAGATGAAACTTTCTGTAAAGGTTAAAAAATTCTGTCAAGCGGATTCAGAGCTACCTTAAGTAATTCTGTGATTTTGTTAAGGTGGCTCTGAACCCACCAGACAGAATTTTCTTGAAACTTTGACGAAAGTTTAATCGTTTCCTTCTAATAATGTTTTAGCAATAATTGGGGATGTCACCGAGTTCGTTTTTGAGATATGAGCAACTGAACTAGTCCAAAATATAGGGTGTTTTTGCTGGGCTTTCCCGTTGCCAAGGTAACCTATTACATAAGAATAATGGTAACATCTTGTTTGGGAATAATCGGTGTTTCATATGGTACCATAACCTTTGCTGTTACGTGATACAGTGTTGTAGCGTCATTCGATCCGAAGAGAGTGTTCCCTAAGTGTTCCTCCTTGAGCCTCCTTAAAATACATGTATGTACTTGAAATGCGGGTTTGATAGAAGTGATCCTCGAACTTATCTGGACAATTTAAGCAATTGTCTCTTACATGGACACGTCAGAAATTCACGTGGCCTCACCCATGACCTCTTGGATGCCAGTTCTCTATTCTGCACCGAGAAGAACTCCGGTTTCCCCTCTCCTCAAAAACCAACATTATGATTTGATTTGTGTTAATTGTTGATTTCAGTTTACAGTGTCCTCAATTAGTGCTCCAGCGCTAAATCGACTAGACACTTAAATAAAATGCCTTTCCTTTTTCCTTTCCTTATTTTTTCTTGCCGGTGCAACGCTCTGCCAACTGAGCTATGAAGCTACTCAGTTGGGAGCAGGTCAATTTTTTTGGGTGATATTCTGTGATCTCCGTAGTGCATAAAGTAGACTTTTGAAAAGTCATTCGTCTCATGTAGATTCGCGCTGAACATTTAGCACAAAGTCAACAAATTTCCTTTTTCGATTTCGTAGAAACAAACATGCTTGATTGTTTTCGTGGAATTGTGCCATCAAGTGCTGGACTTGTGAATGACCTCATCCACTTTTTGGTGCGAGACGCAAATGAAAACCTTACAAGCGAGACAAGTCGACCTCTCGCTACTTTGTCGCTCGCTCATCCACTTCGCGAACGAAAAATCACGATTCGCTCGCCAAAACATTTTCTCCTGGGATTCTCGTGAGGTCGACTTGCGGCAAGTCTATGCATAAAGAGGTTTCTACAGAATTTGAACAAAAGGGCACGGCTCATCGTTTCCAGAGTTTCGTTGATAAAATGTAAATCGATTTTCCTATGCCACTTGTGCCACTAATGTCTTTATTTATTTATTTATTTATGCAAGAGAGTCAAATAATCGCTCTCTTTGATAATTAACTAGTCGCAACACGTGAAAAGGCCAATACGGATTACATTAGGGTGAGGTAGGCAGAGGATGAGTATTTCAATGTCTTATTTAGCATCAAGCTTGCGGTCTTTTTCGTTCCGCTGATCACCAATACCTTTTTCGACTTCTAAAACAAATTGAGATAGTTGGCCGTACGTTTTCGATTTGAGTTCGATTGAAACTGATTATACCGGAGCAGGATGGCGCAGTGGTTAATTCGGCTTTCCACCAATGTGGCCCGGGATCGATTCCAGGATTCGGCGCCATATGTGGATAACTAACCAACTGGCGTTTCGACCGTTTGTTTTTGTTATGGAAATTCGCATTGCTTATCGTAGCGATCTGATTGGATGAATTTCAGCCTTCGCGCTATTTTCATATACGATAATTGTTCCACAGTACGCCATGCCTGTCGGTTGACAGTGGACCGTTAAGTTTATTAGTTCTCTACTCTGCTCCGAGAAGTTTTTCTGATTTCAGTTAATTTGCAGTCTCCCCAAAGCACTCGTGCTCGGCAAAATAACCTTGAGACTCAAATGAAGTTATTATTATTGTCATCTCTTTCGTCTTCTCCAAAGTAAGATTGTCGCTTGATTCTTATTTTGATTTATTAATTGATTGATTTATACTTCCTTTCAATTTATAGGCCAACTTCAAGTGAAAAGAAGGCGAGGGGAAGAATCTATTGATACATGTACCTCTTCCGTCTAGGTATGAAACTGGTACAATCGCCCTTTCCCTCTGCAAAACCACGATTTTGTTAAATTAGCATTTTTTACAGACTCCAGGGGCCCTTTTCTCGAAAGTCCCGAGAATTTACGGGTTATTTTCGTGTGTCGCAATTCCCTCTGTACAGTCAAGAACGGAGTGGGTTTAAGTCGTCCAGCTTTCGGGACTTTCGAGAAACGGGTCTCTGGACACTAAACCATTCTCGGGTTTTACATGTGGTCACGGCCGCCATGTTGGTGTCCCCAAGGGGAACAATTTATTGCACGTGGCGAAATGATAGCGGAATTCCGCAGCCGACATCAAGTCGAAACCACCAATTCACGGGACACGAACTGGGGATTTGTCCTCAAAGTACGGATACATCGACGATGACATGTATACTGAACTTTCCTAACATAGTTTCTTTAATTCTTTAGTCCTATGGCGGAGAAGTCCTTCATCCAGCCTCAGATATCACTAATTGAGAGGGCAGATAACATGGTTTTGAAACGAAATTGTGTTTTAAGAGTCTACTACTCACGAAGATTTGAAGGCCACGAGTAGTCAGAGAGAATAGGACAGTATCTGTAGTCTGCGATGTAACGCTTCCGAAAATTTGTTGTTTGTCTGCAAGGAAAGGACGGAGAAGAGGATATGCTAGTTCGACTGAGGGTTTGCATCTTTGATTTTGTTTTTTGTCACTGAAATAATCTGCGCAAAGCTCGTCTAGTGACCTTTTCCGTCCTTTCAAATTTTCGCTAACTGCATTGCACGGTGTGAATTTTCCATTGTGTTACGGCGATTTTCATAAATCTGCGGAATTC
>NC_090874.1:70725696-70728196 GCF_036669935.1 Montipora foliosa
GAGGTTGCAAAGGAGCGACGTTCCGAGAACATTCTTGACAATTCCAGTCACGCTAGCACAACCAAAACAATGTTTTGTCTGCGCCAAGTTTCCTCAAAATAAGAGCAAGACGCTTTGTTCTTTGCTTGTATTCACACAACTATTTCGACAAGAAATAAAGAACGCAGTATTTTTCGCTCAGTTTACTTAGGTTTCTAGATCATATGTACTTGTGCGTACTTGAAAAAATGACCATGCTACGTGCCTGTTACTAGATTAAAAGCCTACTTATTGGAAAGATGCACAGAGGAACTCCGGCCAGCATCAGATTGTAACTTTACTTTTGGTTACATCGGTGAAGGAAATAAGAAGTTTTCCATTACTTCGGAAGTTCAACTTGCCGAGCCGCTGTCCTTAGTGAAAAAGGGGATGATTACTTTGTGGGTCGATCCATACTTACCTAAAGCCAAGAACTCACTCGTCTCAACATTGGGGAAGAAAAGAAAAGGTATAGTAATTTTATCCTGAATATCATCCCCGTCTCCTCAGGTTGCATATTCAGGGGAGTGTGTTACTCAAGAAGACACCTGGAATTCAGGCTTCTCTAATTCCGCTTGTGATGATCAGGAACTGGGGCCCGTTTCTCGAAAGCCCCGAAGCTTCACGGGCCATTTTCGGGTGTCACAATTCCCTTTGTATTTCAGGAACGGAGAGGATATAAGTCGTCAAACTTCACAGACGTGTTTCTTTGAGTTAGCTTGAAAACATGGTAAAAGATCTTCTTTCCAAAACAAGGTGGTTATCAATTTCACAAATGGCTTTTCGGGTCCAAAACGTTTTCGAGACTTTCGAGAAACGGGCCCCTGGTTTTAAGCAATTTATTGTTGTGTGTACCTAACCCCGGACCTAGTTCTGAGATTATGACTGATGACGAAGAAGAAGCGCCGTAACCCGTAACCCGTAACCCGTAACCCGTAACCCGTATTTAGGCTGCAATATACCGTATACCCGATTTAAAAAGCCCATGTATACCGTATACCCAAAAACCCTGGCGGACCCTGAAATGTTGTCTCGGCACTTCGTCCACGGGAATGACCAAGTGGAAAGAGGATGCAATTAAGAGTCTCGCCCAGTTGCAATAAACCTGCAACGATGGGGACCTTTAGTTGGGACCATGGGAAATCTGTACAAAACACGCAGATGTGACCCCCAAGTGTAAGATCGTGTAACACCTCTGAACAACAAGACGCTCTAAAAAAGCGTCCACTGGGTTGCCTGTGGTACTTGTCACACAAAAACAGAAGGCACTGAACTGGGTGGTATTGCACTGCAGGGTTCCAATTAATTTTTTCAAGTGGGGGTCATTAAGACCATTTGAGGGTCACCCAGATGTCGTGCCAGCAGAGGCCCTTTGGCTCACACGTTCACACTTTAATTATTTTGTAACATCCTGTCCCATTTTGAGGTCTTTTAGTTTTTTAAGCTTTGGTAATAAATTAAGTTTATAGATAACAAACACGCTCTTGAGTAAAGGTGCACGTGATCACATTGTGTTAACTGAATGAACTACGGGAAAGAATGTTAATCGTTCGTTGTTTTCAGATTAAAACAACGTACTTTTTAGCCAAGAAACCTCCGTCTTTGATTTTTTTAATTTTGTTTTAATATTTAACTGAATATTTACATTTCATCTGTCGGGTCAGGAAGCCTTCTTTGTTGGGTTCCTAAGAAACTTATCTATTGTAACTTCAGGGTGAACTATTTACACAATCGCGAGGTTGAGCGGCCATGTAATTGAAAATCTGAACATCTGGGTTTACCTCGGTGTAAAAACCTGTGAAAATTTTTCTTTGTTTTGTTAGCTCGTGGTAGGGTTACGTTATTGTTTGATGTTTTTTTTTGGCTCTTTTGTTTTCCTTTGTGTTACGGCATCTGCGAGTTTCACAGGTTTTTATGAGCGGAACATCTATGAGATACAAAAACAGACTTGCGAATTATCGCAAATATCACAATGCTGACAAGCACAAAAGCAGAAGAAATGGTTAATAAATATGAAGTTTGTTACTGTATGAATGTTTTTGTGTTAGAGTAAAGGGTACGGTGGCCTATATCTGCAAACACAAAAAACACTTTTCCAAACACAGCACACGGTATTATCTGAACACAACAAATTATTATCGAAACACAACCGTGACAGTATTATCAGAACACAACAAACTATTATCAAAACACAACACATTAGTATCGAAGCACAACACAATATTATCGAAGCACAACACAATATTATCGAAACACAACACTGTATGATTGAAACACAACACAATGTCATCGAAACACAACACAGTATTATCCAAACACAACACAGTGTCACATCAAAACACAACTTAGTATTTGCAAAACACAACACAATATTTGCGAAACAAAACTCAAAATTTTCCCGATTATGTAATGCAGAATGTTGCTATACAAAGCTTCAACCCATCATACTCGACCCAGTGACGGATCCAGACCCTCAGGTAAG
>NC_090874.1:70730696-70742349 GCF_036669935.1 Montipora foliosa
AAAAGGCAATATTTTCTTTTGTGTGCTGTTGTCTTTGTTTTCAAGTGACCTCTCCCTATCCGTGAAGTTAACTTCAGATAGGAATTTTTCTGAAAATTTATTTGGGTATCCTCTATTCTTTAGGCGTGTTTTGAAATTCTGCATGTTAATATTAAACGTCACGACTGACGAATTTGTTCTTAGGAGGCGTAGCGCTTCTCCTTTTATGAATCCTTTCTTAACGCCTGGTGGATGACACGAATAAAAATCCGTGTATTGAAAGGTCTCTGTCCGTTTGTAATGTGTTTGCACATCAAGGGTTGATTCTCTTTTGAATCTCTCGCCTTTGTACACTTTTGTGTCTAAGAATGTAATTTCTGAGTCTGATATTTCAGCCGTAAATTTGATTGTATCGTGGTAGTTGTTTGCCCTTTGCACAAATTTTTCTATATTGTCTTCGGTTGTGTGCCATACACAGAAGACATCGTCAATGTATCTCTTCCAAACTAGCGGTTTAATTTTGCTCTTGCTGATAATGCCTTTTTCTATTTTTGCCATGAAAACATTAGCGAAAGCCACGGCCATTTTGGTTCCCATTGCCGTTCCGTGGGTTTGCAAATAATGTCGCCCATTGAATTGGAACGAGTTCTCTTTAAGTATCAGGCAGAGCATTTGCCTCAAGAACTTAGTAGGGATTGGTAAATGATTTTGATAGAAGTCTTCGTACGCTTTGCATACAGTAGTGATCCCTTCCTCTTGAGGAATATTTGTGTATAAGCTAGTTACGTCCATTGACGCAAGGATTGCGTTCTTTGGCAGTTTCGTTCTCTCGATGAAGTTTATAAAGTCTGTTGAATCTTTAAGATAAGATTCTTGTTGTTGTGCTATCGGCTGTATGAGGCGGTCAACGAAGCTTGAAATTCTTTCTGTAGGGCCGTCACACCCAGATATTATAGGTCTACCTACTAGTGTAGGTTTGTGAATCTTTGTTAGTGTATAGAATTCTGGAATTCTCGGCGGGTTTGGTGTTTGGGAGAGCCACTTCGCTGTCATTTCGTCAATGTGGCTTTCCGTGAGCATACACGTTATTATTTTTTTTATTTTATCGGCTGTTTCGTCAGCCATCGGTTTATCTAAGGGCCTGTAGTTGTCAAGATCGTTCAACAGAACTTGCCCTTCTGTTATTTTTTCTTTTTTGCTCATTATTACGGTTGTAGTTCCTTTGTCGGCTTTCTTAACAATGATAGTTTTGTCACGTAATAGGTTCTTCAATGCACGCCTTTCACCGGGTGATAGGTTATCCTTCGGCCTCTTTATAGGAATGTTTGCTAGTTCAAATTTTACCTCTTCTAGGAAGGTTTCTAAGGCCACTGATTGTTGGACCGGTGGTTCCCACGTTGATTTAACGTAGAATGGGTGTTGTTTGTTTTCTTTCCCGTGAAAGATGTGTTGGAGGCGCATTCGTCTTGCGAAAAGGTTAAAATCTCTTAAAAGGTTGCGCCTTATAAAGTCTTCATTTGTCACGGGTGTTGGAATAAACTTTAGACCCCTTGATAACAAGGCTATCTGTTCATCTGTAAATTGTTTATCTGATAGGTTCTTGATATGCTGTTTGCGTGACTCAGTTGCTTTTTGAAAGCGCTTTTTATCTTTCTCCCTTTTTCTTTGTTTCCTTTTGCGATTCTTTAACGTTTTACTTGGGTTGGTTTGACCATTATTTCTCGTTTCTGAGGAGGCAGAGAATGCACACATATAAGATTTAACTTCTTTATTGCTTGCTTGTGCCCTCAGATTTACAAGAAGCTTGTCGACCTCGTTAAGCTTAGCTTTCAATTCTACGGCTAGTTTGTTAACATCACTCTGTTTTGAGCAATTTGAATCTGTAGCCACTGGTTTTACATTCTTTTTAGGTTCTCTTTTTCGTGTTTTTGCTTGTTCTAGTTTTCTGAGCTTTGATGTAAGCCTTTCCACGCGCCTGTGGTGAAATTTCACCAGCGCTCCCACAAAATCATGTTCCGCTCTCTTCCTAATCGAACTTACATCCGACTTAAAATCTTCATCAGGCATGATGTTTGCCTTTACATTGTATCTTAGGCTTTTTGGGCATGTGCCCTTGTCGAGATGAGCCTGTAAGAGTCCGATAGAGTTCTTTGATTTATCTATTTTCTCCGTTATGGAGACATGTTCCTCGTCTTGACGGGCTTTTTTCGGTTCGATCTTTCGGTGCTTATTTCTGTTTTCATCACGAGGTCGTTTAGTTCCTCTCGCTTGGTTGTCACTTGTTTTGTTGATGTTTCTTTCTTTGCCTTTGTGTGGCATGGTCTTTCTAGTATCTTTAGACGTGGGAGCTTGAGCGCAAGGGATTTCATCTTCAGAAAAATCAGTATCTCGTTCTCTGAGAACTTTTCCTTCGGCCTCGTTAAGTTCATCTGTATCGCAGATTTCCATTTCTGAAATGTCTACTTCAAGCAGACCGTCTGTTGTGAGTGTAGTTGCTGCCATTTGGATATAGAAGCTTAGGCAAATGGTGAAAAAGTGTTGACGGGCCTGCGCGACTCCTGCCGTTCGCAAGTGATTCTAAAATCTGTGCCTTCAAAGTTTGGCTCTGACTAAAATGTCTTTTAACGACTTTCCTTTGCGATATGATAGTATGAGTGGCTCCTTGAATACTTCTCTAAGGTGCGGTTGGTTTTGAATAAGGTGCCATTTCCCCATTAATATATTCTTGAGGTTAGGTAAAGCCGGGTGGTATTGTGTAACAAAAGGCAATATTTTCTTTTGTGTGCTGTTGTCTTTGTTTTCAAGTGACCTCTCCCTATCCGTGAAGTTAACTTCAGATACGTGAAGTTAACTTCAGATAGGAATTTTTCTGAAAATTTATTTGGGTATCCTCTATTCTTTAGGCGTGTTTGAAATTCTGCATGTTAATATTAAACGTCACGACTGACGAATTTGTTCTTAGGAGGCGTAGCGCTTCTCCTTTTATGAATCCTTTCTTAACGCCTGGTGGATGACACGAATAAAAATCCGTGTATTGAAAGGTCTCTGTCCGTTTGTAATGTGTTTGCACATCAAGGGTTGATTCTCTTTTGAATCTCTCGCCTTTGTACACTTTTGTGTCTAAGAATGTAATTTCTGAGTCTGATATTTCAGCCGTAAATTTGATTGTATCGTGGTAGTTGTTTGCCCTTTGCACAAATTTTTCTATATTGTCTTCGGTTGTGTGCCATACACAGAAGACATCGTCAATGTATCTCTTCCAAACTAGCGGTTTAATTTTGCTCTTGCTGATAATGCCTTTTTCTATTTTTGCCTTGAAAACATTAGCGAAAGCCACGGCCATTTTGGTTCCCATTGCCGTTCCGTGGGTTTGCAAATAATGTCGCCCATTGAATTGGAACGAGTTCTCTTTAAGTATCAGGCAGAGCATTTGCCTCAAGAACTTAGTAGGGATTGGTAAATGATTTTGATAGAAGTCTTCGTACGCTTTGCATACAGTAGTGATCCCTTCCTCTTGAGGAATATTTGTGTATAAGCTAGTTACGTCCATTGACGCAAGGATTGCGTTCTTTGGCAGTTTCGTTCTCTCGATGAAGTTTATAAAGTCTGTTGAATCTTTAAGATAAGATTCTTGTTGTTGTGCTATCGGCTGTATGAGGCGGTCAACGAAGCTTGAAATTCTTTCTGTAGGGCCGTCACACCCAGATATTATAGGTCTACCTACTAGTGTAGGTTTGTGAATCTTTGTTAGTGTATAGAATTCTGGAATTCTCGGCGGGTTTGGTGTTTGGGAGAGCTACTTCGCTGTCATTTCGTCAATGTGGCTTTCCGTGAGCATACACGTTATTATTTTTTTTATTTTATCGGCTGTTTCGTCAGCCATCGGTTTATCTAAGGGCCTGTAGTGTCAAGATCGTTCAACAGAACTTGCCCTTCTGTTATTTTTTCTTTTTTGCTCATTATTACGGTTGTGGTTCCTTTGTCGGCTTTCTTAACAATGATAGGTTTGTCACGTAATAGGTTCTTCAATGCACGCCTTTCACCGGGTGATAGGTTATCCTTCGGCTTCTTTATAGGAATGTTTGCTAGTTCAAATTTTACCTCTTCTAGGAAGGTTTCTAAGGCCACTGATTGTTGGACCGGTGGTTCCCACGTTGATTTAACGTAGAATGGGTGTTGTTTGTTTTCTTTCCCGTGAAAGATGTGTTGGAGGCGCATTCGTCTTGCGAAAGGTTAAAATCTCTTAAAAGGTTGCGCCTTATAAAGTCTTCATTTGTCACGGGTGTTGGAATAAACTTTAGACCCCTTGATCACAAGGCTATCTGTTCATCTGTAAATTGTTTATCTGATAGGTTCTTGATATGCTGTTTGAGTGCCTCAGTTGCTTTTTGAAAGAGCTTCGTATCATTCTCCCTTTTTCTTTGTTTCCTTTTGCGATTCTTTAACGTTTTATTTGGGTTGGTTGGACCATTATTTCTCGTTTCTGAGGAGGCAGAGAATGCTCACATATAAGATTTCACTTCTTGATTGATTGCTTGTGCCCTCAGATGTCCCAGAAGCTTGTCGACCTCGTTAAGCTTAGCTTTCAATTCTACGGCTAGTTTGTTAACATCACTCTGTTTTGAGCAATTTGAATCTGTAGCCACTGGTTTTACATTCTTTTAGGTTCTCTTTTTCGTGTTTTTGCTTGTTCTAGTTTTCTGAGCTTTGATGTAAGCCTTTCCACGCGCCTGTGGTGAAATTTCACCAGCGCTCCCACAAAATCATGTTCCGCTTCTCTTCCTAATCGAACTTACATCCGACTTAAAATCTTCATCAGGCATGATGTTTGCCTTTACATTGTATCTTAGGCTTTTTGGGCATGTGCCCTTGTCGAGATGAGCCTGTAAGAGTCCGATAGAGTTCTTTGATTTATCTATTTTCTCCGTTATGGAGACAGTCTTCCTCGTCTTGACGGGCTTTTTCGGTTCGATCTTTCCGTGCTTTATTTCTGTTTTCATACTCGAGGTCGTTTAGTTCCGCTCGCTTGGTTTGTCACTTGTTTTGTTGATGTTTCTTTCTTTGCCTTTGTGTGGCATGGTCTTTCTAGTATCTTTAGACGTGGGAGCTTGAGCGCAAGGGATTTCATCTTCAGAAAATCAGTATCTCGTTCTCTGAGAACTTTTTCTTCGGCCTCGTTAAGTTCATCTGTATCGCAGATTTCCATTTCTGAAATGTCTACTTCAAGCAGACCGTCTGTTGTGAGTGTAGTTGCTGCCATTTGGATATAGAAGCTTAGGCAAGACTGCAGTTTCGATTCTCTGTGAATCTCGTCAGTTGCCGTTTGAAATCTTCAATGAGTTGTCACAAGTTGTGCTAGTGCTTGCGTTGTAATAGCTTTGGAAAGCGTTACGCGGGTCCAGATGCTCCTCCGATTTTTTTTATTGGCTAGCTAATTAACACAATAAGATTTAAGATATTCAGCCAATGAAGTTGGGAGGATTCGCTGGTCCTGTGATGTCTAAAGGTCAACCAGGCGGTAATCTGAAGGTTGTTAATGTTTAACAGATCTTGTAGAGATCTGTCACCTTTCACGTTTCTGTGATGCCTAAAGGTCAACCAGATAATAATCTGAAGGCTGTTGATGCATTCCAGACCTTGTTGAAGGCTGTAACGTTTCGTGTTTTTAACAATGACAGTGTATTTCTTCGTTACAGTGTCTTTGTGTCTTTTGTTGTTTTGATACCATTTTATAGCTTTAGTGTTTGATTCGTTCTAGGTATCATTAACTGGAAGCAATATTTCTAGCGCGAAGCAGAACGGGGCCCGTCCATTAAAAAATGCAAATGGTGAAAAAGTGTTGACGGGCCTGCGCGAATCCTGCCGTTCGCAAGTGATTCTAAAATCTGTGCCTTCAAAGTTTGGCTCTGACTAAAATGTCTTTTAACGACTTTCCTTTGCGATATGATAGTATGGGTGGCTCCTTGAATACTTCTCTAAGGTGCGGTTGGTTTTGAATAAGGTGCCATTTCCCCATTAATATATTCTTGAGGTTAGGTAAAGCCGGGTGTATTGTGTAACAAAAGGCAATATTTTCTTTTGTGTGCTGTTGTCTTTGTTTTCAAGTGACCTCTCCCTATCCGTGAAGTTAACTTCAGATAGGAATTTTTCTGAAAATTTATTTGGGTATCCTCTATTCTTTAGGCGTGTTTTGAAATTCTGCATGTTAATATTAAACGTCACGACTGACGAATTTGTTCTTAGGAGGCGTAGCGCTTCTCCTTTTGAATCCTTTCTTAACGCCTGGTGGATGACACGAATAAAAATCCGTGTATTGAAAGGTCTCTGTCCGTTTGTAATGTGTTTGCACATCAAGGGTTGATTCTCTTTTGAATCTCTCGCCTTTGTACACTTTTGTGTCTAAGAATGTAATTTCTGAGTCTGATATTTCAGCCGTAAATTGATTGTATCGTGGTAGTTGTTTGCCCTTTGCACAAATTTTTCTATATTGTCTTCGGTTGTGTGCCATACACAGAAGACATCGTCAATGTATCTCTTCCAAACTAGCGGTTTAATTTTGCTCTTGCTGATAATGCCTTTTTTCTATTTTTGCCATGAAAACATTAGCGAAAGCCACGGCCATTTTGGTTCCCATTGCCGTTCCGTGGGTTTGCAAATAATGTCGCCCATTGAATTGGAACGAGTTCTCTTTAAGTATCAGGCAGAGCATTTGCCTCAAGAACTTAGTAGGGATTGGTAAATGATTTTGATAGAAGTCTTCGTACGCTTTGCATACAGTAGTGATCCCTTCCTCTTGAGGAATATTTGTGTATAGCTAGTTACGTCCATTGACGCAAGGATTGCGTTCTTTGGCAGTTTCGTTCTCTCGATGAAGTTTATAAAGTCTGTTGAATCTTTAAGATAATTCTTGTTGTTTGTGCTATCGGCTGTATGAGGCGGTCAACGAAGCTTGAAATTCTTTCTGTAGGGCCGTCACAGCCAGATATTATAGGTCTACCTACTAGTGTAGGTTTGTGAATCTTTGTTAGTGTATAGAATTCTGGAATTCTCGGCGGGTTTGGTGTTTGGGAGAGCCACTTCGCTGTCATTTCGTCAATGTGGCTTTCCGTGAGCATACACGTTATTATTTTTTTATTTTATCGGCTGTTTCGTCAGCCATCGGTTTATCTAAGGGCCTGTAGTTGTCAAGATCGTTCAACAGAACTTGCCCTTCTGTTATTTTTTTCTTTTTTGCTCATTATTACGGTTGTGGTTCCTTTGTCGGCTTTCTTAACAATGATAGTTTTTGTCACGTAATAGGTTCTTCAATGCACGCCTTTCACCGGGTGATAGGTTATCCTTCGGCCTCTTTATAGGAATGTTTGCTAGTTCAAATTTTACCTCTTCTAGGAAGGTTTCTAAGGCCACTGATTGTTGGACCGGTGGTTCCCACGTTGATTTAACGTAGAATGGGTGTTGTTTGTTTTCTTTTCCCGTGAAAGATGTGTTGGAGGCGCATTCGTCTTGCGAAAAGGTTAAAATCTCTTAAAAGGTTGCGCCTTATAAAGTCTTCATTTGTCACGGGTGTTGGAATAAACTTTAGACCCCTTGATAACAAGGCTATCTGTTCATCTGTAAATTGTTTATCTGATAGGTTCTTGATATGCTGTTTGCGTGACTCAGTTGCTTTTTGAAAGCGCTTTTTATCTTTCTCCCTTTTTCTTTGTTTCCTTTTGCGATTCTTTAACGTTTTATTTGGGTTGGTTTGACCATTATTTCTCGTTTCTGAGGAGGCAGAGAATGCACACATATAAGATTTAACTTCTTTATTGTTTGCTTGTGCCCTCAGATTTACAAGAAGCTTGTCGACCTCGTTAAGCTTAGCTTTCAATCTACGGCTAGTTTGTTAACATCACTCTGTTTTGAGCAATTTGAATCTGTAGCCACTGGTTTTACATTCTATTTAGGTTATCAAATTCGTGTTATTGCTTGTTCTAGTTTCTGAGCTTTGATGTAAGCCTTTCCACGCGCCTGTGGTGAAATTCACCAGCGCTCCCACAAAATCATGTTCCGCTCTCTTCCTAATCGAACTTACATCCGACTTAAAATCTTCATCAGGCATGATGTTTGCCTTTACATTGTATCTTAGGCTTTTTGGGCATGTGCCCTTGTCGAGATGAGCCTGTAAGAGTCCGATAGAGTTCTTTGATTTATCTATTTTCTCCGTTATGGAGACATGTTCCTCGTCTTGACGGGCTTTTTTCGGTTCGATCTTTCCGTGCTTATTTCTGTTTTCATCTCGAGGTCGTTTAGTTCCTCTCGCTTGGTTGTCACTTGTTTTGTTGATGTTTCTTTCTTTGCCTTTGTGTGGCATGGTCTTTCTAGTATCTTTAGACGTGGGAGCTTGAGCGCAAGGGATTTCATCTTCAGAAAAATCAGTATCTCGTTCTCTGAGAACTTTTTCTTCGGCCTCGTTAAGTTCATCTGTATCGCAGATTTCCATTTCTGAAATGTCTACTTCAAGCAGACCGTCTGTTGTGAGTGTAGTTGCTGCCATTTGGATATAGAAGCTTAGGCAAGACTGCAGTTTCGATTCTCTGTGAATCTCGTCAGTTGCCGTTTGAAATCTTCAATGAGTTGTCACAAGTTGTGCTAGTGCTTGCGTTGTAATAGCTTTGGAAAGCGTTACGCGGGTCCAGATGCTCCTCCGATTTTTTTTATTGGCTAGCTAATTAACACAATAAGATTTAAGATATTCAGCCAATGAAGTTGGGAGGATTCGCTGGTCCTGTGATGTCTAAAGGTCAACCAGGCGGTAATCTGAAGGTTGTTAATGTTTAACAGATCTTGTAGAGATCTGTCACCTTTCACGTTTTCTGTGCTGCCTAAAGGTCAACCAGATAATAATCTGAAGGCTGTTGATGCATTCCAGACCTTGTTGAAGGCTGTAACGTTTCGTGTTTTTAACAATGACAGTGTATTTCTTCGTTACAGTGTCTTTTGTGTCTTTTGTTGTTTTGATACCATTTTATAGCTTGAGTGTTTGATTCGTTCTAGGTATCATTAACTGGAAGCAATATTTCTAGCGCGAAGCAGAACGGGGCCCGTCCATTAAAAAATGCAAATGGTGAAAAAGTGTTGACGGGCCTGCGCGACTCCTGCCGTTCGCAAGTGATTCTAAAATCTGTGCCTTCAAAGTTTGGCTCTGACTAAAATGTCTTTTAACGACTTTCCTTTGCGATATGATAGTATGGGTGGCTCCTTGAATACTTCTCTAAGGTGCGGTTGGTTTTGAATAAGGTGCCATTTCCCCATTAATATATTCTTGAGGTTAGGTAAAGCCGGGTGGTATTGTGTAACAAAAGGCAATATTTTCTTTTGTGTGCTGTTGTCTTTGTTTTCAAGTGACCTCTCCCTATCCGTGAAGTTAACTTCAGATAGGAATTTTTCTGAAAATTTATTTGGGTATCCTCTATTCTTTAGGCGTGTTTTGAAATTCTGCATGTTAATATTAAACGTCACGACTGACGAATTTGTTCTTAGGAGGCGTAGCGCTTCTCCTTTTATGAATCCTTTCTTAACGCCTGGTGGATGACACGAATAAAAATCCGTGTATTGAAAGGTCTCTGTCCGTTTGTAATGTGTTTGCACATCAAGGGTTGATTCTCTTTTGAATCTCTCGCCTTTGTACACTTTTGTGTCTAAGAATGTAATTTCTGAGTCTGATATTTCAGCCGTAAATTTGATTGTATCGTGGTAGTTGTTTGCCCTTTGCACAAATTTTTCTATATTGTCTTCGGTTGTGTGCCATACACAGAAGACATCGTCAATGTATCTCTTCAAACTAGCGGTTTAATTTTGCTCTTGCTGATAATGCCTTTTTCTATTTTTGCCATGAAAACATTAGCGAAAGCCACGGCCATTTTGGTTCCCATTGCCGTTCCGTGGGTTTGCAAATAATGTCGCCCATTGAATTGGAACGAGTTCTCTTTAAGTATCAGGCAGAGCATTTGCCTCAAGAACTTAGTAGGGATTGGTAAATGATTTTGATAGAAGTCTTCGTACGCTTTGCATACAGTAGTGATCCCTTCCTCTTGAGGAATATTTGTGTATAAGCTAGTTACGTCCATTGACGCAAGGATTGCGTTCTTTGGCAGTTTCGTTCTCTCGATGAAGTTTATAAAGTCTGTTGAATCTTTAAGATAAGATTCTTGTTGTTGTGCTATCGGCTGTATGAGGCGGTCAACGAAGCTTGAAATTCTTTCTGTAGGGCCGTCACACCCAGATATTATAGGTCTACCTACTAGTGTAGGTTTGTGAATCTTTGTTAGTGTATAGAATTCTGGAATTCTCGGCGGGTTGGTGTTTGGGAGAGCCACTTCGCTGTCATTTCGTCAATGTGGCTTTCCGTGAGCATACACGTTATTATTTTTTTTATTTTATCGGCTGTTTCGTCAGCCATCGGTTTATCTAAGGGCCTGTAGTTGTCAAGATCGTTCAACAGAACTTGCCCTTCTGTTATTTTTTCTTTTTTTGCTCATTATTACGGTTTGTGGTTCCATAGTCGGCGTTCTTAACAATGATAGTTTTGTCACTTAATAGGTTCGTCCATGCACGCCTTTCACCGGGTTATAGGTTCTCCTTCGTCCGGTTTTATAGGAATGTTTGCTAGTTCAAATTTTACCTCTTCTAGGAATGTTTCTAAGGCCACTGATTGTTGGACCGGTGGTTCCCACGTGTGAATTTAACGTAGAATGGGTGTTGTTTGTTTTCTCTCCCGTGACAGAATGTGTTGGAGGCGCCATTCGTCTTGCGAAAAGGTTAAAATCTCTTACAAGGTTGCGCCTTATAAAGTCCTTCATTTGTCACGGGTGTTGGAATAAACGTTAGACCCCTTGATTACAGGCTATCTGTTCATCTGTAAATTGTTTATCTGATAGGTTCTTGGTGTTATGCCTGTTTGCGTGACTCAGTTGCTTTTTGAAAAGCGCTTTATATCTTTCTCCCGTTTTCTTGGTGTTTCCTTTGGCGAGTCTTTAACGTTTTATTTGTGGTGGTTTGAACCCAACAAATTTCTCGTTGCAGTGCTGTGTGAGGTGGCAGGAGAATGCACGACGGATAGTAAGATTTAACTTCCTTTATTTGTTTGCTAGGTGCCCCTCAGATTGACAAGAAGCTTGTCGAACCAGTTAAGCTTAGCTTTCAATTTTACAGCTAGTTTGTTAATACATCACTCTGTTTTGAGCAATTTGAATCTGTAGCCACTGGTTTTACATTCTTTTTAGGTTCTCTTGTTTCGTGTTTTTGCTTGTTCTAGTTGTCTGAGCTTTGAATGTAAGCCGTTCCACGCGCCTGTGGTAGAAATTTCACCAGCGCTCCCACAAATCATGTTCCGCTCTCTTCCTAATCGAACTTACATCCGCCTTAAAATCGCCGCAGGCATGATGTTTTGCCTTTACAGTGTATCGTGCGGCTTTTTTGGGCATGGGTGCCCTTGTCGAGATGAGCCCTGTAAGAGTCCGATAGAGTTCTTTATTTTATCTATTTTCTCCGTTATGGAGACATGTTCCTCGTCTTGAACGGCGTTTTCTGTTTCTATCTTTCCGTGCGTTATTTCTGTTTTCATCTCGAGGAGTCGTTTAGTTCCTCTCGCTTGGTTGTCACTTGTTTTGTTGATGTTTCTTTCTTTGCCTTT
>NC_090874.1:70747449-70752449 GCF_036669935.1 Montipora foliosa
GCCACTGCCTACATGTACATGTATGTTATTGCTTTTTGTTCCAAGAAAAGGGATCTTCTGATTGTACAAGTCATGTAGGTTGGTTTTTTTACACCACCACCCCCCCCCCCCTCCTCCCCTCCCCTCCCCTCCCCCCTCCAAAAAAAAATAACAATTTGCAAGAGATGAATTTATCAGCATACTTGGGCTTACATACATGTACAGGTACTTGCAAAAAACTGAAGAGGGTGCTGTTGAATAACAACAATAACTTGCCAGTGTGGAATACTCATGATGCTGTATCATGTATATGTACATGTACATGTACCGTAAGTGCATGAGATCCACCATGGGACAGATACAGGCATGAAAATAACACTATGCAACATGAAAAAAAAAAAAAATAAAATAATAATAATAATAATAATAATAATAATAATAATAATAATAATGCACCTTCTAGGATCTGCAGTATGGTACATGTATATGAACTCTCCAAAAACAATAATTTACAAGCAGTCTGGTTTTTACGTTCCTTAATTCTAAATACATCATACCTCGTTCATCCAGATTTTCCATCACTTTCTTGTTTTTAATGCACAACAGTCTGAGTCAAGGCAGTAATCACTGTGTGTATTAAAGATAATTCGTTTTTATTAAAAAAGAAAGATTACGGACGACACTTGATAAACATGTACATAAGTCCTGCAAGAGTAATTGACCATGTTGTGGATGTTACAATACTCAACCACATAATTGTGACAGGGTGAGAAAATCAAAGTGCCACTGTCGTTACTCGTGGATATGAAAGTTACCGCAATTGTTTAAAATTGGCAGGCTGAAGTTTTCTTTATGCATTAGCATTGATAGTTGGATAACTGTGTAACAGGACGGTGGGCTCTCATGCAACTAGATACCCAAAATACTGCATGTATGTGAGGTAATCCCCTTTGCTGGAATTCAACCCTGTGAAATAAGTATACCATTTCTCCAACAGGCATAAGATTACTCTTTAACACATCCTCTATAAAGAGCTCTACCATGTGTTCAAAGTTCGTTGCACAGATGACAGGGTAATTTTGAATCAGTAAGGTCTGATTTTTGTTGCCAAGTCATATAATGTTAACAGATTTAGCAAGTAAAGCAGATCCATTCAGTAATATTAACACATTTTGCACCAGTTATACATTCCTCCAACAAACCTTGTGAATATTAATTTTATCATTATATTTGATACACTTAGATACAGATGATCTGAACCATAACTGACCACAGCAAGTACATAATATATATTCAGCGCCATGTCTTATCTTATCACGAAAAAGACTGAATCACTTTTGACATAGAATGTCTAATAGAGCCTTGACCTTGACAAATTTCAGTTTGGTTTAGCCTTGAGCTCTGCATAGCTTTCCTTAAATGTTTTATGCTTTTCTGTTTAGGTCTCTGATATGTTCTGGATTGCTTTTCTTTTCCTATTCCCTTGCTGCTTCAATATTTTCAGATCTGTTTTGGCGTTTTGCAATGTTTTTCTTTTTCCTGAACTCTTCAAGTGATTTTGTCTCTTCCGCTTGATAGAGTCTCTCATAGAAGCTCTTTTTTGCCACTGTTTTGTAGAAATTATTACTGACACTCGCATCATTTTTGGCCATCGTTAATTAATGTATTAAAGTCTTCGCGTTGGTCAGTGAAAGACGGTGCACAATTTTTTGCACCAATCTGTACTTGTTCAGAATATTTTGCTTCACCTTCGAAGAAAGCCATTTCTTTAATTCTTCCGTTTCTTGCTTCTAAATGCAGCGGAAGGTGCTCAAACACTTCAGTACAAAAGCGACATACAGTAATGGCGGCGCACAACCTCGCAAACAGGAAGTCACAGCGATCTAAGCTGTGTTGTGATTATCCATCCTGATTGGCTTATTAGATCGAACTTCCGGTTACGCAGGAGTGACACATTTGCATAAAGACCCTCACCAAAACTCGTGGATATATATCCATGAGTAAAAATGTAAAAAACACTATCCCATCAGGCAAGCCATTGCTGAAGTTCTCTACATGTAGCTCAGAGGTGTGAGGAAATCTACAGGATTAACCCACAGATTCCTTGCCCCCGAATGACAAGTAAAATCGCAGAGCGTTAGAGTATTTAAGACATACATGATTGTACATGTACTTAGTGTAACTCCGAGGAGTCAGTGGGTTAACGGGAGTGGATGCAAAGGTTGTTAATATTTTTTTTCTGAACCTTGCATTAGAAGAGAGAGTTCCAATCTATATGTACATGTAAGGAAAAAGCCATCTTATTTCAAAAAAGAGAAAAAAAAAATTTGAACACAAAAATCATCTTCACTTACAGTGGCAAAACGACTACTGGCAGCCATTTTGTCCATCGAGGTAACTATCGGCTGATAATCCGAGATAGCGAGCCAATGAGAGCGCACGATTTTGTATAATCACCTGTGTATTTATACTAAAATCAGATATGATTGGTACATGTACATGTAGTTCAATACCAGATGAAGAGTTACTCAGTCAAAGTAAATTTGTAAGAATTTCCTTCTCTTGATTACATATTAAATAATAGTTATTTATTGTATTTAACTCAATTAAATTCAATTTAAAAGAGAGAAGACAAATTAATTTTAAGAAAATACATGTACACTGTACATGACTTGTATGATCTACATGTATTGGCTTCAAAATGTTCGTAAAATCTACTTCTATAATAATGCTTCTTGCTTGTCAATAGGTCATGATAACAATAATTTTATGCTATCCTTACAGGCACTCACTAGCCTTGGACTACAGGCCAGCATAGCAGAACACTACATTTTTGAGCCTAAAACAACTTGCTTGATGATGGTCAAAGACAACCCTAAGACTTTAGTTTAATTGTGAATGCCTGGGTACTAAGTTACACCTTGATAACTTAATCATTCACATGTGTGATGCTATCACATGGCATCTGACAGGATGCGGCGATGCGGATCCGCATAATTCCCTAAAATCCGCATCCTCCGCATAATTACGACATTTTCCGCATAAAACTGAAGAAATGCGTGATGTTAGTGATAAAGCAGCTGCTTACCATCCTCACAAATGCAAAAGCCGAAGAGATTGACTATTTTGAAACACTTATTTTCCCGAACATTGAAGAAAACACGCCATTTTGTTTGCAAGATGAAAGTTCGTAAGCAGTTT
Source organism: Montipora foliosa (assembly GCF_036669935.1). Taxonomy (NCBI): domain Eukaryota; kingdom Metazoa; phylum Cnidaria; class Anthozoa; order Scleractinia; family Acroporidae; genus Montipora; species Montipora foliosa. Next base: position 70,750,630 of record NC_090874.1, read on the forward strand.
CTACGCATTTTTTGGCAATGAGCCTGCACTCTAGTTAAACCATTTTCATAACATACCCTAGGCTCGGAATTTTTAAACAAGATGCAACAAGGTATGAAAATTTAGCCGCAAGTTATGGTAGCAAATTAAATTGATCATTTGTAAAAGTAGGGAGAATAATCGCGATGAAGTTGTACAAAACAAAATAGGAGCCCGCAATACGTATGTGTAAAAAACCGCTGAAAATGGTGAATGATCGAGGGAATGGATCGTGGTTCAACCACATCACAATTTTGCTCCATATTTCCAAATTGAAACAAAATACGAGGAAAAATTTTTTATTTTTTTTTTTATTTTTTTAATCGCTTTATTTATTTTAGCACAAGTTTCGGCAAAATACCGATTACTAACCCTTTTATTGTAACGGTGAAAGCTGGTCGCAGATTGGCTATATTGGCCAGTTGTAAATGCGACTGCATTGGTCGCAATTTCGAGTCCTGATTTACCATAAGTATGTAAATACATTGGATGGGCCTAATTGTTTGTTCTATAAATTGTTTAAATTTCCGCATAATCCGGTGTAATTTCCGCATAATCTTTAATTTTTTTCCGCATCCTATCAGAAGCCCTGCTATCATAACAGAACTGAAAACTAGAATCATTAATTTGGACAGCTTGAATTCTACATGTAAAAATTAACATTTGAACATGTCATCAAGACCAACCGAAACAAAACAATGACTTGAAACACTTCCTTTTTGAAGGTACAAAGCGTTTTTATGTCACTAGAAATATGTCCTGATAGTTTCGGGACTTTTGACAGATGCCTCCATGGAATGACTGTTTTAAAAATCCTGTATGGCTGCAGGACATGTATTGGTAGATACAGTGAGTTGTATTACCTTTTCGAATAAATGCACAGTTCTTGAAACAATAGCCCAACTCCAGAAAATAAAAATGAAGAAGTGAAAAAAGGAAGCGGGACAAATACCCCTGAAGTCCCACACTCAATGACTATTGATTACCACACTTCAAAGACGAAGCATACAACACATCTAATTCTGCTTCTGATTAACAGATAATAATCATGTGTTTGGTAGAGGAGTGCTAAGGATGATGACCACTGCACTGCAGAATTTGAAGTGATGACTGATCATGAAGGATTGCGGGAGGACAATTTGAAAGCGCATACAATCGAACCTCGATTAACTGGATATTTTGATTTTAAAATAGATATCCGGATTTGCTTCTCTGGTCGCAGTTTTTCATGGATATTTATTAGTCATATTTTAGGATCTGCAGCAAACCCTTTTTCCTTCAAATGATGACATGAAAGTCCGGTTCACAATGATTGTTTTTTTGCTTCAAAACACAAATCTGTACGAGCATGTGTCATGCTCACACACACCATAACTAATGTGGTGCATTTCACTGTGCTCTGATTGGTTCAGATTTGCTCCGTTCCTAAGTGAAAGGAAAGGAAAGGAAAGGAACTTTATTTAAGTGTCTAATCTTCTAGCGTTGTACTGTAGAGCACTAATCAGGGACACAATAAATTGAAATTAACAAGTTAATGCAAATAAGATCAAATGTTGGTTTTTGAGGAGAGGGGAAAACCGGAGTACCCAGAGAACAACCTCTCAGTGCAGAGTAGAGAACCAACAAACTCAACCCACATATGATGCCGAGTCTGGGAATCGAACCCGGGCCACATTGGTGGGAGGCGAGTACTCTCACCACTGCGCCATCCCTGCACCAAATTCCATTCTGAAGTAGATATACATCAAAACGAATCCATCAAGTCGACAAAATGCACAATGTAAGACATCCACTATTTCCAT
>NC_090874.1:70757449-70767449 GCF_036669935.1 Montipora foliosa
CCTGGATTACATGTCAGTGGTTAGCACACCTGACATGTAATCCAGGGAACGCGGGTTCGATTCCCATTCACGGCATATGTGTTTTTTCATTCAAAATGGATCAGTCAGTATTTCGTACTGGCTCGTAACTACATCGTTGGATTATTTCCAGTTCTTCATTCTAAATATAATTTGGTATTTCTGGTAGCCTGTGAATCTTCTTCGGATGATCCGATGTAGTCCCGTTCCTGAATGATAAAACGCCGGGGAGCCCCGCGGCTAACAAATCACCTCTCTGATTGCTCTGTTCCCAGTAGGGCTGTCGTGATGATGCAGTGGTTAGCACACCCGACATGTAATCCAGGGAACGCGGGTTCGATTCCCATTCACGGCATATATGTTTTTTCATTCAAAATGGATCAGTCAGTATTTCGTACTGGCTCGTGACTACATCGTTGGATTTCCAGTTCTTCACTCTAAATATAATTTGGTATTTCTGGTAGCCTGTGAATCTTCTTCGGATGATCCGATGTAGTCCTGTTCCTGAATGATAAAAAGCCGGGGAGCCCCGCGGCTAACAAATCACCTCTCTGATTGCTCTGTTTCCAGCAGGGTTCCCAGGTGCAGGTGCAGGTGCAGGTGCAGGTGCAGGTGCAGTGGTTAGCACACCTGACATGTACTCCAGGAAACGCGGGTTCGATTCCAATTCACGGCATATGTGTTTTTTCATTCAAAATGGATCAGTCAGTATTTCGTACTGGCTCGTGACTACATCGTTGGATTTCCAATTCTTCATTCATATATATAGAAAGTTCTTTGGGCTGTCTGAGCCAAGGGAGATAGTGGCGTTCCAAAAGGATCCTTTAGAGATTCCCAGTCCAAGCCTCGACATATGAATTTATATACAGTTCTATTCCGAAAGGTACAATGTAATAACAGCGAGAACCAAAACAATCATTCAAGTAAAGAATTCATGTGCTACATTGAGTTGTGAAGTTAAGTGGTTCATTAAGCTTGCAGACTATTTCTACTCAAGTGCTCGGTTGGTTGTAGGTGATTCTGTTCCTGGAGTGGAATTCTTGCCTTTTGTTAAGGCCAAAAGGTGCTAATGAGAAAAGTTGCGCACTCCAGTACGCTTCCTTCGTGATCAAAACTTTATCCAAAATCTCAGTGCAGTTGGTAGCAGACACCTGATCGATGCACTGGAAAGAAAAGTCGTTAAGGGCATGCGGGCTATTGTTATAATGTACTGAGATTTTGGGTGTGATGACCACTACGCTACCAGAGTTGCCTCCACCGCAGACTTGGCTCTCGAGTTGCCTCCACCGCAGACTTGGCTCTCGAGTTGCCTCCACCGCAGACTTGGCTCTCGAGTTGCCTCCACCGCAGACTTGGCTCTCGAGTTGCCTCCACCGCAGACTTGGCTCTCGAGTTGCCTCCACCGCAGACTTGGCTCTCGAGTTGCCTCCACCGCAGACTTGGCTCTCGAGTTGCCTCCACCGCAGACTTGGCTCTCGAGTTGCCTCCACCGCAGACTTGGCTCTCGAGTTGCCTCCACCGCAGACTTGGCTCTCGAGTTGCCTCCACCGCAGACTTGGCTCTCGAGTTGCCTCCACCGCAGACTTGGCTCTCGAGTTGCCTCCACCGCAGACTTGGCTCTCGAGTTGCCTCCACCGCAGACTTGGCTCTCGAGCTGCCTCCACCGCAGACTTGGCTCTCGAGCTGCCTCCACCGCAGACTTGGCTCTCGAGCTGCCTCCACCGCAGACTTGGCTCTCGAGCTGCCTCCACCGCAGACTTGGCTCTCGAGCTGCCTCCACCGCAGACTTGGCTCTCGAGCTGCCTCCACCGCAGACTTGGCTCTCGAGCTGCCTCCACCGCAGACTTGGCTCTCGAGCTGCCTCCACCGCAGACTTGGCTCTCGAGCTGCCTCCACCGCAGACTTGGCTCTCGAGCTGCCTCCACCGCAGACTTGGCTCTCGAGCTGCCTCCACCGCAGACTTGGCTCTCGAGCTGCCTCCACCGCAGACTTGGCTCTCGAGCTGCCTCCACCGCAGACTTGGCTCTCGAGCTGCCTCCACCGCAGACTTGGCTCTCGAGCTGCCTCCACCGCAGACTTGGCTCTCGAGCTGCCTCCACCGCAGACTTGGCTCTCGAGCTGCCTCCACCGCAGACTTGGCTCTCGAGCTGCCTCCACCGCAGACTTGGCTCTCGAGCTGCCTCCACCGCAGACTTGGCTCTCGAGCTGCCTCCACCGCAGACTTGGCTCTCGAGCTGCCTCCACCGCAGACTTGGCTCTCGAGCTGCCTCCACCGCAGACTTGGCTCTCGAGCTGCCTCCACCGCAGACTTGGCTCTCGAGCTGCCTCCACCGCAGACTTGGCTCTCGAGCTGCCTCCACCGCAGACTTGGCTCTCGAGCTGCCTCCACCGCAGACTTGGCTCTCGAGCTGCCTCCACCGCAGACTTGGCTCTCGAGCTGCCTCCACCGCAGACTTGGCTCTCGAGCTGCCTCCACCGCAGACTTGGCTCTCGAGCTGCCTCCACCGCAGACTTGGCTCTCGAGCTGCCTCCACCGCAGACTTGGCTCTCGAGCTGCCTCCACCGCAGACTTGGCTCTCGAGCTGCCTCCACCGCAGACTTGGCTCTCGAGCTGCCTCCACCGCAGACTTGGCTCTCGAGCTGCCTCCACCGCAGACTTGGCTCTCGAGCTGCCTCCACCGCAGACTTGGCTCTCGAGCTGCCTCCACCGCAGACTTGGCTCTCGAGCTGCCTCCACCGCAGACTTGGCTCTCGAGCTGCCTCCACCGCAGACTTGGCTCTCGAGCTGCCTCCACCGCAGACTTGGCTCTCGAGCTGCCTCCACCGCAGACTTGGCTCTCGAGCTGCCTCCACCGCAGACTTGGCTCTCGAGCTGCCTCCACCGCAGACTTGGCTCTCGAGCTGCCTCCACCGCAGACTTGGCTCTCGAGCTGCCTCCACCGCAGACTTGGCTCTCGAGCTGCCTCCACCGCAGACTTGGCTCTCGAGCTGCCTCCACCGCAGACTTGGCTCTCGAGCTGCCTCCACCGCAGACTTGGCTCTCGAGCTGCCTCCACCGCAGACTTGGCTCTCGAGCTGCCTCCACCGCAGACTTGGCTCTCGAGCTGCCTCCACCGCAGACTTGGCTCTCGAGCTGCCTCCACCGCAGACTTGGCTCTCGAGCTGCCTCCACCGCAGACTTGGCTCTCGAGCTGCCTCCACCGCAGACTTGGCTCTCGAGCTGCCTCCACCGCAGACTTGGCTCTCGAGCTGCCTCCACCGCAGACTTGGCTCTCGAGCTGCCTCCACCGCAGACTTGGCTCTCGAGCTGCCTCCACCGCAGACTTGGCTCTCGAGCTGCCTCCACCGCAGACTTGGCTCTCGAGCTGCCTCCACCGCAGACTTGGCTCTCGAGCTGCCTCCACCGCAGACTTGGCTCTCGAGCTGCCTCCACCGCAGACTTGGCTCTCGAGCTGCCTCCACCGCAGACTTGGCTCTCGAGCTGCCTCCACCGCAGACTTGGCTCTCGAGCTGCCTCCACCGCAGACTTGGCTCTCGAGCTGCCTCCACCGCAGACTTGGCTCTCGAGCTGCCTCCACCGCAGACTTGGCTCTCGAGCTGCCTCCACCGCAGACTTGGCTCTCGAGCTGCCTCCACCGCAGACTTGGCTCTCGAGCTGCCTCCACCGCAGACTTGGCTCTCGAGCTGCCTCCACCGCAGACTTGGCTCTCGAGCTGCCTCCACCGCAGACTTGGCTCTCGAGCTGCCTCCACCGCAGACTTGGCTCTCGAGCTGCCTCCACCGCAGACTTGGCTCTCGAGCTGCCTCCACCGCAGACTTGGCTCTCGAGCTGCCTCCACCGCAGACTTGGCTCTCGAGCTGCCTCCACCGCAGACTTGGCTCTCGAGCTGCCTCCACCGCAGACTTGGCTCTCGAGCTGCCTCCACCGCAGACTTGGCTCTCGAGCTGCCTCCACCGCAGACTTGGCTCTCGAGCTGCCTCCACCGCAGACTTGGCTCTCGAGCTGCCTCCACCGCAGACTTGGCTCTCGAGCTGCCTCCACCGCAGACTTGGCTCTCGAGCTGCCTCCACCGCAGACTTGGCTCTCGAGCTGCCTCCACCGCAGACTTGGCTCTCGAGCTGCCTCCACCGCAGACTTGGCTCTCGAGCTGCCTCCACCGCAGACTTGGCTCTCGAGCTGCCTCCACCGCAGACTTGGCTCTCGAGCTGCCTCCACCGCAGACTTGGCTCTCGAGCTGCCTCCACCGCAGACTTGGCTCTCGAGCTGCCTCCACCGCAGACTTGGCTCTCGAGCTGCCTCCACCGCAGACTTGGCTCTCGAGCTGCCTCCACCGCAGACTTGGCTCTCGAGCTGCCTCCACCGCAGACTTGGCTCTCGAGCTGCCTCCACCGCAGACTTGGCTCTCGAGCTGCCTCCACCGCAGACTTGGCTCTCGAGCTGCCTCCACCGCAGACTTGGCTCTCGAGCTGCCTCCACCGCAGACTTGGCTCTCGAGCTGCCTCCACCGCAGACTTGGCTCTCGAGCTGCCTCCACCGCAGACTTGGCTCTCGAGCTGCCTCCACCGCAGACTTGGCTCTCGAGCTGCCTCCACCGCAGACTTGGCTCTCGAGCTGCCTCCACCGCAGACTTGGCTCTCGAGCTGCCTCCACCGCAGACTTGGCTCTCGAGCTGCCTCCACCGCAGACTTGGCTCTCGAGCTGCCTCCACCGCAGACTTGGCTCTCGAGCTGCCTCCACCGCAGACTTGGCTCTCGAGCTGCCTCCACCGCAGACTTGGCTCTCGAGCTGCCTCCACCGCAGACTTGGCTCTCGAGCTGCCTCCACCGCAGACTTGGCTCTCGAGCTGCCTCCACCGCAGACTTGGCTCTCGAGCTGCCTCCACCGCAGACTTGGCTCTCGAGCTGCCTCCACCGCAGACTTGGCTCTCGAGCTGCCTCCACCGCAGACTTGGCTCTCGAGCTGCCTCCACCGCAGACTTGGCTCTCGAGCTGCCTCCACCGCAGACTTGGCTCTCGAGCTGCCTCCACCGCAGACTTGGCTCTCGAGCTGCCTCCACCGCAGACTTGGCTCTCGAGCTGCCTCCACCGCAGACTTGGCTCTCGAGCTGCCTCCACCGCAGACTTGGCTCTCGAGCTGCCTCCACCGCAGACTTGGCTCTCGAGCTGCCTCCACCGCAGACTTGGCTCTCGAGCTGCCTCCACCGCAGACTTGGCTCTCGAGCTGCCTCCACCGCAGACTTGGCTCTCGAGCTGCCTCCACCGCAGACTTGGCTCTCGAGCTGCCTCCACCGCAGACTTGGCTCTCGAGCTGCCTCCACCGCAGACTTGGCTCTCGAGCTGCCTCCACCGCAGACTTGGCTCTCGAGCTGCCTCCACCGCAGACTTGGCTCTCGAGCTGCCTCCACCGCAGACTTGGCTCTCGAGCTGCCTCCACCGCAGACTTGGCTCTCGAGCTGCCTCCACCGCAGACTTGGCTCTCGAGCTGCCTCCACCGCAGACTTGGCTCTCGAGCTGCCTCCACCGCAGACTTGGCTCTCGAGCTGCCTCCACCGCAGACTTGGCTCTCGAGCTGCCTCCACCGCAGACTTGGCTCTCGAGCTGCCTCCACCGCAGACTTGGCTCTCGAGCTGCCTCCACCGCAGACTTGGCTCTCGAGCTGCCTCCACCGCAGACTTGGCTCTCGAGCTGCCTCCACCGCAGACTTGGCTCTCGAGCTGCCTCCACCGCAGACTTGGCTCTCGAGCTGCCTCCACCGCAGACTTGGCTCTCGAGCTGCCTCCACCGCAGACTTGGCTCTCGAGCTGCCTCCACCGCAGACTTGGCTCTCGAGCTGCCTCCACCGCAGACTTGGCTCTCGAGCTGCCTCCACCGCAGACTTGGCTCTCGAGCTGCCTCCACCGCAGACTTGGCTCTCGAGCTGCCTCCACCGCAGACTTGGCTCTCGAGCTGCCTCCACCGCAGACTTGGCTCTCGAGCTGCCTCCACCGCAGACTTGGCTCTCGAGCTGCCTCCACCGCAGACTTGGCTCTCGAGCTGCCTCCACCGCAGACTTGGCTCTCGAGCTGCCTCCACCGCAGACTTGGCTCTCGAGCTGCCTCCACCGCAGACTTGGCTCTCGAGCTGCCTCCACCGCAGACTTGGCTCTCGAGCTGCCTCCACCGCAGACTTGGCTCTCGAGCTGCCTCCACCGCAGACTTGGCTCTCGAGCTGCCTCCACCGCAGACTTGGCTCTCGAGCTGCCTCCACCGCAGACTTGGCTCTCGAGCTGCCTCCACCGCAGACTTGGCTCTCGAGCTGCCTCCACCGCAGACTTGGCTCTCGAGCTGCCTCCACCGCAGACTTGGCTCTCGAGCTGCCTCCACCGCAGACTTGGCTCTCGAGCTGCCTCCACCGCAGACTTGGCTCTCGAGCTGCCTCCACCGCAGACTTGGCTCTCGAGCTGCCTCCACCGCAGACTTGGCTCTCGAGCTGCCTCCACCGCAGACTTGGCTCTCGAGCTGCCTCCACCGCAGACTTGGCTCTCGAGCTGCCTCCACCGCAGACTTGGCTCTCGAGCTGCCTCCACCGCAGACTTGGCTCTCGAGCTGCCTCCACCGCAGACTTGGCTCTCGAGCTGCCTCCACCGCAGACTTGGCTCTCGAGCTGCCTCCACCGCAGACTTGGCTCTCGAGCTGCCTCCACCGCAGACTTGGCTCTCGAGCTGCCTCCACCGCAGACTTGGCTCTCGAGCTGCCTCCACCGCAGACTTGGCTCTCGAGCTGCCTCCACCGCAGACTTGGCTCTCGAGCTGCCTCCACCGCAGACTTGGCTCTCGAGCTGCCTCCACCGCAGACTTGGCTCTCGAGCTGCCTCCACCGCAGACTTGGCTCTCGAGCTGCCTCCACCGCAGACTTGGCTCTCGAGCTGCCTCCACCGCAGACTTGGCTCTCGAGCTGCCTCCACCGCAGACTTGGCTCTCGAGCTGCCTCCACCGCAGACTTGGCTCTCGAGCTGCCTCCACCGCAGACTTGGCTCTGGAGCTGCCTCCACCGCAGACTTGGCTCTGGAGCTGCCTCCACCGCAGACTTGGCTCTCGAGCTGCCTCCACCGCAGACTTGGCTCTCGAGCTGCCTCCACCGCAGACTTGGCTCTCGAGCTGCCTCCACCGCAGACTTGGCTCTCGAGCTGCCTCCACCACCGCATATGCATCCAATATGACTATCTTCCAGGGAACGCAAACAAGTATTTTTCTTTAAAAGTGGAAGGTTCTCTTGGGCCAAAAAGGTTAGTGTTGTTTTTATTGTATAACTAACTTAAATAGGCTAGTTATGTATTTTTGTCAGAACGTTTTGACTCTCGTAACGGCACTTATGGCAGAGATAAAATTAGATTGAAATAAGATGAAAGGAAAACTGCAAACTACAAATTTACTTCTTTAGTGTAAAGCCTAGTTTTAACTAGCGCAAGCATAAGGAGCTAAGTGAAAAAGAACGTCGACATAACGCAAGCATAAGCGCAGGCACAAGGAGAAGCCCGACAACCCCGTTTTCATGATGAAATAACCGTTCTTATGCTTGCCTTTGTTCTTGCGCTTGTGCCGCTTGTGAAAACCAGGCTTAAGGTTAATCGACTCCATTCAAAAAACACACTGCATATTTTTATATTAAAATATTACTGTAATGCTATTCTTAGCAAAGAGCCAGTGAAATTATTGAACTCGGTAATGCCGCATTTCAGTTAACAGTGCTGCCTGTATTGGGTTATGGCTCGGAATATGATTGCAATTTGAAAGGGCCCTGGGGATGTAAAATGAGACTGAGTAGTGATGAGGACCGGAGGTACCAAAGCATTGCCTACAGAGAGACAAACTGTAAGGAAGCTGCAGATGTTCTTCAAAGGGAAAAGCTTATCCAGAAAATTGCTTCAAATAATGAAATTACGCCATCCATCCAAAAAATTTAGATGGAATAAAAAGGACTTCTAATCATCCAAAACGACTTTTTAGTCATAAACGTTTAAAATTACTTAAGACGACTTGCAAGTCGCCTTTACTCCGCTCCACGAAACTCCTGTTAGTCAAACTAAAAGAATCATGGAGTAAATCTTTGGATTCCGCCCTCAAGGTCGGCCTTGTTTTAATTACGATCGTGGACTCTGTTTCCCACTCAATTTTTGAACGAAAACTCAGGCATCAAGGTCCATTTTTAGCGTGGCTGAAAAAGCTTCCTAAATGACATAAGGCAGTTTACATCTTTAGGCCCCGCTTACAAGCAGGTAGAATAACTCTGTTGCAAGGGTTACCCACGCAAGAGGGTAAAAGGAGAGCCCGGGTTTACAAACAATCTCTAGCTTGGGTCACCTTATCAACTGGGTCATTTCGTGCCTGGTTGATGTGTTCCGTCATGCATGGCCAAACAAAACTGAAGTGTTTCTGTAAATTTTCAATCAACTCTTATTTTACAGATTGAAATTTATGGACCTCAAAATTATTTGCAAAACTAACCAACGGCAAATCTTTAATTATTTAAGAGCAAATTCCCACAAGAATCAAACAAAGTCAAATTTCTTCGGCAAGGCTTGAAAACTCAACTTCGCTCGACTTTTGCGTGTAGCTAGCCCCTAGCAAGAATACAAGCAGCCTGTGATTTTTTCCTCGGAATAGGTTTGTCTTTCCGAGAAAAACAACATTTTCTATTTAACCTCCACACTCAGTTTAGCGAGTCCAACTGGGTTGAAAATTGACTATTTCCATTCGATTCGCATGTCTTAACTATTGAACGCAGAAAAATTGTAATACAACGAACTTAACTTTTCCAATTTCAAGAATATTGGATTAATCTAATTATTTTGCGGTAAACAAAACCAAAGCGTTCTCCAATGTTAACTTCGTCGGTCGGTGGGAAGAACTGATTTTTTGACCATGTGCCATATTACCGAGTTTCATGAGATTAAGGATTTTAATTAAGGAAGGGTAGGTCTTTCAAAATATGTAAAATTTAGTTTGGGCAAATGATTGGCAGTCGTCAAAAAAATGATTCAAAATCGCTTACACTACACAAAATCACGCCAACGGTGTCGAGTGCGTGACCCACAGGCCACCAAGCTCGGTATACTATTTGTAGACTTTGTATGGGAAAATGAACTTTGAACTTATAAATGCTCCAATAAACTGTGAATGTAGAAATAAACTTGTCGTTCGTTGTCATTTCCGCTTATGAGGGGAAATCATAACTGGCGACATCGTAAAAATTCGTGAGCCACAAACCCGTCTAAAACGGACACAGTTTGCCGTCCGATTGCACAGAAAAGACGAGGACAACTGGACGAAGAGGTAAGCGAAGTTTATTTCTACATTTACAGCTTTTTTGAGCATTTATAAGCTCAAAGTTAATTTTCCCATACAAAGTCTATAAATCGTATACCGAGCTTGGCCTGCCTTTGCGTGACCAAGAGAATATTATAATTGTATCCGCTATCTCCATGCTAATATTACTTTGGTTCGAAAAGTCAGCGTTACAAAAGGTATAAATATAATAAAAATGCTTAAAAGGCCCACATTCAACCGACAGGCTTTTAGACCGTTTGTTTTTGTTATGGAAATTCGTATTTCTTCTCGGGAGAAGACAAAACGCGGAGTACCCTAAAAATACTATTTCGAATGAGTACTGTTGATCAATGTAAGCAGCATCTCAAATAGTGCTTACTTAAGCCTCAACACCCATTTTAACAGCATTGTTCAACAGTATTTAAGTCTAAGCACCCATTTTAAAAAGGTTAGCTTACATGAAGTAATCGGCCATCACAACAGTAATCGAAAGCTAACCTTTTTAAAAATGGGTGCTTAGACTTATACTGTTGAACAATGGTGATTAAAATGGGTGTTGAGGCTTAAGTAAGCACTATTTGAGATGCTGCTTACACATGGATCAACAGTACTCATTCGAAATAGTATTTTTAGGGTACTCCATTTGGGTAGTCCATAGGGTACTCCATGGAGTACGGC
>NC_090874.1:70772449-70779949 GCF_036669935.1 Montipora foliosa
TGGCGCACATTTTTAAAACGGGTAATCATTCTGTCATCTAGCCTTTCAACGTCAATGGTCAAAATGTTTTACTTAGCAAAGCCGTATCGAAGATAGATCATTTATAAGAAATTAGAAATGGAAACATTACTTCACCCACAGCTCAACTCAAATACAATGCTCAATAATTCGTATCTGACGAATTAGATTGGAAAAACATTTACAGCCTACCACATCGTGTTGCCTTAGACACAAAATCGCGCGAATTTCAATATAAACTTCTCAACAGATGTCTTGCCATGAATGTCCTCCTTAGCAAAATTGGGATAATTTCATCTCCGGCTTGCACTTTTTGTGGAGAAGCAGACGAATATCTTGATATATTTTTGCAACTTGCCATTATACCAAGAAATTCTGGGCAGAAAGTTATAAAGTGGATGGGCAACTTAGCAATAGATATTGAAATTGAGCCTCTTTCTAATAAAAACAATGTTTGGTATAATGGATTGTAAAAGAGATTTGTAAAGCATATTCTGTTGATTTCGAAAAAATATATTTATTCCTGTCAAGAGATTATAATAATAATCTCTTGTTCCTGTAGATGTAATAAAACCAAACCATCCATTATAGTATTAAACGCTAGGATTAAGATGATCTACCGACTTGAAATGATGATCGCCAAATCTTGTAACACGTTGCCCATCCATTTTGAAAAATGGGGCAAGTATATTGAAAACTAATGCAATAATAATCTTGTACTGCGCTTGTCATTATTATGTTAAAACGAGAGTGTATAATATATGTAGAGGTCCACTGTGTATTATATGTGTATGTATGTGTAAGTGAGTATTGTAAGTAACTTCTACGATGAAATTAAAATAAAATAAAAATACAAAAAAAAACTTGGGTTTCCCATCAGTTTGGTTGGGATACAACAGAAGCTACGTCGACCACAATCAGTCCCACGGCCATCGACCTTATGTTCAAATGTTCTGAGCCTACAATATTTTGTTCACTACTTTACGCGCATGCACTTAATACATGTCATTACACGTCATCCCTCAGGGAAGATAGTAGCCAAATTATTTTTACGTTCTAATTCACTTCGTTGAAACGAACGTACATTTTACACATTCTGTTTCCTATTAATTAGGGAACAAAATAGAATACATTTAGAATGGATACTCTTGCAGAGTAGCACGAGAAATCCAAGTATCACTATACATGTTAAAGCAAGTTACTGAGACTTACCACGAAAAATCTGATCATCAGAGACAAGCGTGAGCGGACCTTTTTCCGTTTCTCATCTACCCGTTTGAAGTCTTTTACCCGCTTTCTTTCCTTGCTGGCCGCTTCTGTTGCCTGTAGTTCGTGGACGCAAACTCCGACGTTATGATTCGTATCCTTCGACGTCTTTGTACCAATCGACGATCTTTGCTTCCGCTTGTGGATGAGCTTTTTTGTCCTCAGTAAGGAGAGAGGTTGTGCTGCTGCTGGTGTTGGTTTCTTCTGTTCGATGCTTGTATCTGGTCCAATATGTTGTCGAGGTCTGCGTTGAGCTTAAATTGCTTTTGGTTTCCTTTGTATTTCAGTTGGACCGTGTTTGTGTCGAGCGCCTGTTTTGCCTCGAGTTTCTTTCCCTGAGGATCAAGTTGAGTTGACATTAATACTTAAAAAGCCCAAAACTTGCTGAACCAACACATGGTTTTCGGAAGTCGCAAACTCACCGCATTATCTTCTTGTGCCGGCTATTCTTTCGTCTTCCTCGATGTCGGACATCATCAACGGATTCGAGATAAGCTTTAAACAACTCAGCCCGTAAGTCGTAGACTACTTTGCGATAGAGAAATGAATGCTCTGCAAAACTCCTTATAAATAGGCAATTATCTATAAGTGTTTCGCAAATAATCTCTAGAGACACAAAAAACAATGTTGCAATGTAGAATTGCTGGTGGACGAACAAAAAGAGCTAATGAAAGAACTTTTCTTTTTGTCCACCAACATCGTGGCGATGAAGTAACGTGAAAACCCTTCATAGGCAATTCCGAGGGGAACAGCCTTAATCATGTAAATTCAGTGGGCGTTGCACAGACTTTGGTTGCGGTCGCACTCGAGAGAAACACAGTGCAACACTAGTGTTGTCAGTACTCTAGTGTCAACTCACTGGTGTTGAATCCCTAGGGGAACACTGAACAATAGAACTTGATTTAACGCTAGACTGAGTGTTAAAGCCGCAACATTATCCTTTTTCTCAATACCTTTCATCTCAATAGAAAATACATACATTATTCGACCTTATTTTTCACATGGCTCGTTTTCTTTTGTTCTTCGAGGCTGATTATAAAGGAATAAACCCCGCTAATTAACAACCCTTATGCGCGATAACGTCTGACTACCTAATTTCACCACCAAGCCTCGACTTGTAAATTTTAACATGTGCTAAATGTGAGGGTTCGAATGGCGTTAACCGACTAGCGACAAGGGGCGACAAATCCCACCGACTACCGACAAAACGAGAAAAAAATTACCGGCTACCGACAGAAAAAATATTAATCGACTACCGACACGGACCGTCATTATCGATATTTGTTTTCAGAAAAAGGAGACCAGAAAAGCACTTTGTATTGTTTCTAGTTTACGAAGTAACCACCTAAAGGTAACTATAGAATTTCCTGTCATCTTCATACTTTTTGGCCGGAGAAGAGCGCGGTCTCATTTCGTAGAACAACTTCCGGTACTCAAACCTACGAAACCTCCGGCTTTAATATCTCAAATACGTTCTTTGTTCACGGTCCAGCCATGAGTGGAATCATAAAAGTGATAGTAGTTTTTTTTTCCGAAAAGGCGATCGCACTCGAACGCCACCGTAGCCGGGTTCCGGTCGACAAAGAGAAACACAAAAGAGTATTGGAATTGAAAAAACACCTGACAGAATCTTTGGGATTGAAGGAACAAGCTCTTCAGTTTGGAATTGGTTGTTTCTCGCTAAATCTCTTTCGCGTGACAAAATCGTCCCCGGGCAAATGCGAGAACTTTGCCATAGTAACAGATGGGCAGTGGCAACTAGAACGGGCAAACTTAATATCTGATGAAGGTAGCAGTGACCTCAATGGTAAGTAGTAGAACGCTCTATTAGTCTGAATAGTTTTGGTACAATCGTGAAGGAGTCTATAAAGCGTACAGCAAAGTACTATACGCATGACAGGTCGTACTATACTGTCCCTCAATCTGGTGTGCCTCTTTCAGCTGTTGCAACGATGGCACCTTTGCCAAGTAAAGGAATAACACCAGGAGTGGAGGAGCAGATGAAAGAATGGTGAGAGAGCTACAGACTAGTACGCCAACGGACTGTTAGGAGTAAGACAACAAATGATAAAGCTGGGGCCTTGCCGCCTGTTGTCTACGCTGTTCAACCCACTGGCAAGAAGTCCGAAGACAGACTTCCATTCCCTGGCCTGGAGAAATCGATATCATTAGATCTACATTAAACGAATTCCGTACCACTACCAATTGTCAGTGTTCAATTTGTGGACGATGGGGATGTTTCTGAGATGTTCAAGGATCACAAAGAGGTACAGATTCTGATGACGACGAAACCGAAAATGTACCCTGGGTGCCAGAGGTTCTTTTTTTTTCTTTCGCGAGGAGTGAGCGATTAGAACGGAGAGACAAAAAATAAAAACCTCTGGTCACGGCGGTTAAGAATCTTACTTCCATACAATTTCGAAATAAGATACCTTGCCAAACTTGTTTTCTACAGTGATGTCAATGTTGTACCCAATTCAAGTTGGGAATAGAACATTTTAATTTTGACACTTTCCAAAATGGCGATCACAGCAAGTTAAAAACACGAACTTCGGTTTTTTGATAGTTAAACTGACGTATGTGCCATTGCCATGGCACCATGAATAAAAACAGGCCTTTAGAGCGGTTTTCAATTGAGTATCGAAAGTAATTAGCGAATTACTTTGGTTTTGCATTACTTCACTCAGTGATTGGTCCAAAGTTTTCGCGCCACTTTTTCAGCCAATCAGAAGTGAAACCAAAACCAATCGTTTCGGCTACGTGTAAAGGCCTTGCCAAATGTCGCAACATCTTGCAACGTTGTTGCATGATGTTGCGAACTGTGTTGAAAGGGGTGGCCAAACGCACGCAACATTTTCATAATTTTCAATGCAACATGTCAATGTTCATGCGCTCATGATCAGGTCCCTGACAGGCAATAAGTGGACCTAGCGTGCATGCCCTAGCGCAACAATGTTGTGTGAACGTGACCAAACGAGTACAACATCATGCAGCATAAAAAATGATGCACGAAAAATTTGACTGTTTTCAAATTTGATCCAACATGTTGCAACATATCGCAACAGGGTAGCCAAACGTATGCAACATGTTGTGCCCAACAATGTTGCAAGATGTTGCGTTGAAATGTTGCGTGCGTTTGGCCAGGCCTTAATTACTTCGAGTTTTTATTGGTTTACTGGATTGTCTCCCTCCTTTTTGATTGGCCAAAGTGATTACTTTGCTTTTGGTTTTACGGCACTCGTTTGAAAACCGCTCTAAAATCGGTTTTGTGTATTTGCTGAAATCTGGTCGTTAGAGTTTCCTTATAACTTGCATGCAACAAGCTTGTAACGATGCTCACAGTTTAACACTATTTTAATAATAATTTGACACAGAGAGATCTTTAATTATCCCTCGTTGAAGGTTCACTGGAATATCTAAATGTTCTCTGTTAAAGTTCAATTTCTTGCAATACTCCAGTTACTTATTTCCTAAAGTATTTTCGTGCCAAATTTCGTTAAATTCTAGCAAGTGGTTCTCGAGAAATAGGCGTATTTCCGAGAAATCTATTCCGAAAACCACATTCGGCCACCTTCAGCGACCCGAACCTTTCGCCCGTTGCTACGTGACGTCACACTGGCATGATGAGTGGGTCAATACGTCATTGCAAAACAATACAGTTACCCCTCCCTCCTGGGTTCTTCAGAAATGGTTTTGGTCCTGAACTCCGGTTAGAAGTTTATTTAGCAGCGTATCATGGGCTTTTGACACGGAGTGCGTTGCTTGTTTGCACGCATGGAATGAAACGGGAAGGTGTGCTTTTTGCCTTTAATTATATAGCTGGTAGTTAATCCGCAATTGTCAGCATAGCTATTATTCTTTAATTCTTTAAAACTGTCCAATTAAGGATAAATTTGGATAGTTTCTGATCTAAAAACAGGCAAACTGTCCAATTTAGAAAATATAGGACAGTTTTTCTAAGCCAATCAAATCCCAGAAAATACAATAGGAAATAGAAACTAGTCAATCAGCACAAAGCATAGCGTCAGCTCTGTAGTAGTTGACAATGGCGGAGTTTAGCCACGGAGATTTCCCAAATCTTTCCATTTCTCAGCACTTTTCAGCGATATCACTACAAAGGAGAGATTTCCTACGTTGCCAGAAGAAGATCTCGCTAATCTGAGAGGCAAAAAACGTAAACTAAAACACCTCCAAGAGTACAAAAACTTGGCTAAATGTTTTCAGAGTGGAAGGTGTAGAGTAAAGCCTGGTTTCCATATGATGTGCAATGGTCTGCGACCATCGGAAACTGTCTGCGTCGGTCTTATCGCAGACGATCGTAAACACAGGAGGCAAATGTTTCCATTTAAATCTGAAAACAAGCGTAACACTACTCCTCTGCGAAGCGAGGAGAAAAAGGAGCGCACTTACTTCAAGTATGATTGGACGTGTTTCAAGGACAATAGTGTGTCCCCGAATAGGACGCAGATCATCTCAGACTCACGTTTCTATTAAAAATTGTCTTAGGCGGCTTTTACACGAACGCGATTTCACATCGACACGTTTTCATGAATTCGAAACCGCGTCAAAATCGGTGCGGTTTGGTGTTTACACGTAACCGTTTTCGCCAGAAAATCCAAGTCGTGATGGTATAAGCGAGCGCTGCACTTCGTGCTAAATTCATTATTTTGAATTGAACAATGCAAATTTCCCGCCAAAATACTAACTGTATTCAAATCGATGCGATTTCGCTGGTTACACGACAGATGAAACTGCATCGTTTTGAAAACGCTCCACTTTTGGCAGCGGTTTCAAATCGACACGGTTTCGGCAACTGTCTCGATCGGTGTCGTGTAAACCGGTGTAACCGCATCGAGAACGATGCGGTTACAAATGAAACCGTGTTCGTGTAAACGCTGCGTTAGTCGGAAGCGTCGTAATGGTCGGGAAAGTAGAACTAGATTAAACTTTCCCGATCATCCACACGGTGTGCCGAAGATCGCCGCAGACGGCGCCGATAGGTCTGCTCCACGTCGCAGACATATGCAGACCGTTGCAGATCATATGAAAACCAGGCTTAACAAAGCTATAAGGTTGGAAGATACCCCTCGTCATAAGCTAGATGCAGTTCTTTGTCGTTTTTTCACTGATATTAGAAAAAAGGACGGTTACGAATATGAAACAGAAAGTTTGGCTGTCATGCAGTGCTCGTTGAAACGTTATTTAAAAACTGTGGCAGAAACTAAAGTATTTTGGGAGATCGTGAATTTGCAAATTCACTGAAGCAACGTACAACTTGAACCGAGCGCAGGGTTACGGAAAACGAAAAAAATGTCTCTCGTGCTTTATTTCAGCGAAGCAGACGAAGAATTCCTCTGGAGTTCAGGTAATAATTTGGAAATAGAGATAATTCACAATATTTTAGTTAGCCTTTCTTTAAGGATAATAGCTTGACTGACCAATGCCCAATTACAACTGACTAGCTATATAATAGTAACAGGACTACATGCTTGTCCTATTTGGAAATAATTGGATTCAAAAAATTTCTCGGACTGCCAAATTAGATTCGGCCTACGGCCTCGCACAATTTTGGCTGTCCCGCTCAGAATTTTTCTCATCCAATTATTTCCAAATTGTACAGCATGTAGTCCCATTACATATACAAATTTCAGATGACCGTAACGGGAAAAAATAACCGTTACATATACTAATAACAAATATGCTGTTTGTTTCTATAACAGTTTTGGCTGGGAAAGGTTCTGTGAGATTTTTTGCCTTTGTAGATTCATCGTGTTTAATTTGCATGGGTGGGTTGAAATGTGATATGGGAGCAATTTTCATAACGATGACTGGAATTCTTGCCTAAGATGAAGTTAATTTGGAAGCCAACAATATTTCTTTAAGTTTATCTAAAAACAAATAGCAAATCACGTTCGGCTAATTTGCATACGTGGGTTAAAATTTGATACGCAAGCAGACGAAACCAAGGTTCTTCTGCGAACCAGTGCCGAAATCCTTCTTCTAAGCCAGGATTTGAGAACGCGCCATGATAACCTGCGATCAGGCTCCATTTTCGTTATGCAAGCGCCCGCATAAGAGGACATGAGAGCGATGCTCAATTGGGCCAAGGCCTGATCGCAGGTTAGCGCCATGATTGGTCTGTTAAGGACGTTCGCGCCCATTGCTACTGCGAATCCTTACAGCGCAAGCAAATTCACATGCCACGTCATGCATCGA
>NC_090874.1:70784949-70787449 GCF_036669935.1 Montipora foliosa
AGTTTATTATGCCTTTTTACCTCAAATTTATCAGGGGATTTATAGTGGGTGTTGAGCACCTTTCCCTCTCGCTACATGAAAAAAAGTTATTTATATTGACTGCGATGATTCACAGTTATGTTGTATTATTTTGTAGGGCAGAAGCCAGGAGGTGTGGCAATCCTGAAAAGAGGAGGCAGATATGTGTATTACTTGGTAAAGATTATTTTGTTTAGAGTCCTAAACTTAATATGGTTTCACTAATTATCCTTATTTAGGCTACCAATGAAGAAAAACCTGTGGCTGTTCTCAATGGTTTCTACCTCAGAAATTTCCAATTTGAAAATGAAATGCCAATCATAAAATTATTTTGTTTACCCTCGGCTAATGTAAGCCCAGAGGGGGCCCCCATTGAGGGGTAAAATCATCTGGCATTAGATAGAATAAAATCTATAAGTGGCACTATCGAGAATTCAAGGGCTAGCAAATTTATACCGTAACGGCAACATTTGGTAACCTCCTGAACAAAAATTTTTCAGTGCTCTCAATACAATGGAACAGTTCACATTTGTGTGTAATGACCATTTTTGTACACAGTCATGTATTTTTAAACTTCCAGTGATGTCTCCCTAGTGTTGTCACCCCTGATCCAAAAGTTCTTATTTAATGAAACAGTTTAGAATCCAATTGAGGCCTTACATTACCGTAAAATTGATGTTAAAATCGTTAAAAAACGTTTAGAATCCGAGCTTTCGCCGATCTACGGCATCATCAGGGATAAGAAAAAATATTCCGCGTAGGGCTTATATACAGATGTAAAGTAAAAATGTGTGAAAAGCGAAAGAATGTGGGGGTAAAATGCCTAAAATAAATAAAGAGGTATGAATATGAATAAAAACGAGTGGTATGATCTAATGACCGAGTGTAAAGAAGATATGTTAAGTAATTTCTAGAATAAAAGATCCGCGAATTCGCTGCATTCCTCTCGGGAGTTCATGATAGGTTTGTACTTTCGTATGTAAAACGCTTCGAGCAGTCGTAGATTTGCGGGATCGTTTTCCAGTACAATACTCTTAATTTCGATGCCTTTGTTAACCTTGTTTTGGCACTGAGAGAGGTCTTTCTTCACGGAGGAGTTGTCATTGTTCACTTGTTCTCTCACACGATCATGGATAAAGCGTATAGTGCTCCCGATGTAATGCTGGTTGCAGTTGTTGCATGTGATTTGGTAAACAGCATTGCGTAATAAGCACAATTGGTGCCGGAGATAGGGCAATTGGCCCTCGTGCATGTCCGTTCTTTGTTGTTGTGAGAGAGGGCTCGTCTGAGAGTATATGATTTGTGCGCGACCCGAACTGGTATGCCCTCTTTTCGGAAAATGCTTGCGATTCTGTAGTTTAGACGTTCGGAGATATATGGGATCTTCAGGTAAGACCATTCGGTGTTGAGAGGTCGGGGGTTTTCCTGGTGGTTCTGAGAGTGCTTAGTTTTGTCTATGATGCTTTCGGGATACCCATTGAGACGGAGGACGTCGTCAAAATTTCCGAGAGGAATGCAGCGAATTCGCGGACCTTTTATTCTAGAAATTACTTAGCATATCTTCTTTACACTCGGTCATTAGACCATACCATTCGTTTTTATTCATATTCATACCTCTTTATTTATTTTAGGCATTTTACCCCCACATTCTTTCGCTTTTCTCACATTTTACTTTACATCTCTATATAAGCCCTACGCGGAATATTTTTTCTTATCCCTGATGATGCCGTAGATCGGCGAAAGCTCGGATTCTAAACGTTTTTTAACAATTTTAAGGACGTTCGCGCCCAAAACGTTCCCACGTCCAGATTTTTTTAAAACTTGCCACGCAGAAACGTAATGACCTACTTTTGCCACAAAGGCAAAAAAAATGGGGGGTCACCGTGCTCGTTTTCGAGATCATGAGGTGCATTTTTAGAAGATTGCGTTACTTTAAGACGATCTTAGCTTACAACTGCTTACAACTGTCAGCAATAAAAAAACTACAGTAGTAAAATTTAGATCAGGTAAACGTACTCAGTTCAACGTAACTAATATAACTAAATTAACCTTTGCAGCTGTAACTTCTCATGTACAGATTTTTTTTGTTTTTTGTTAAAATGGACAAAATCAAGAAAGGAAGTGATCTACGGAACGAAAAATGGGGGTCACCGAGCATTCAAGAGAGTAAAATCGCTGCGAAGTTCTCAAAGCGATTGTTTATTCGCACTGTCAAGCCATTGCGTGACATTTCCGAGAAGACCTGGGTCCAAAGCTATCCCATGATGCCACATACTTTCACGTTCTATTCTTGTGGAAAATTTTTGCGCCTTTAGCATCGTGTTTACCTGCGTGGTCTGCGATGCATGACGTGTGCGTGACATGCGGGAAAAAATGCGCAGTAGCAATGGGCGCGAACGTCCTTAACATCAATTTTACAGTAGTGTAAGGCCTCAATTGGATTCTAAACTGTTTCATTTAAAATGCTACTGAAGGACAATAT
>NC_090874.1:70792449-70799949 GCF_036669935.1 Montipora foliosa
CTGTCTACTTAACCCTTACTTTCCATGCCCCACCTCCTGTTACTGTATATTTTGTAGGCGCCTCATTAGCAGTTCTTTCATGGTAATTTGTTCGCTCGTGGCTCAATTTTTTTTCCTATTCAAAGGCGTTAGCCTCAGAGGGGCGTATTTAACCCTCATTATGCATGTTTCGATATATATAAATATAGCACATGCGGTTTTCTTTTTTTTTTTTGGCTTGAGTCCCTACGTCTTGTGGTAAAGAGTTCGAATTTACCGTTTAGTTATTTAAGTTTCAAGTTTTCCTGGGCTGTCTAGTTGTGTTGGGCCGTTTTGCTGACTCCACGTCTCGGAGAAATCACCGATACGGTTTCAAGTTTGTACGTATTTTTGTTTTATCAATCATGTAATTAACTCGCTCGTCAACCCTTTTATTTTAACTTTCCTGTTTTAGAACCAGCGCTTTGGAAAGGATTGTTACTAGGCTGCGTATCATCGGTGTTTTTTAGGAGAAACTGATAAAGTGTCGCTGTTCCGGTTTTCTTGCTTCTATACCTCCTTTAAAACGATTTGACCCACTGCTGCATGCAATATATACACCTTATTCGAGGGTTTAACATATAATACGCGCGGGTATTTTGCGAGTTGCGTAGTATTTTTCCCTTGAATTCTACACAGACGTAACTAATGACAGAGCCCTTTAATTTTTTTAAGACTTTAATCGCTGAAAAGATCTTCTTGGACTTGCCACATGTAGTACTGAGTTGTATAAGTTATGAGGAAAAAGAACTACAACTACATTGTACTTAAACCAATCAAAGGTTCATACTTTAAGTTACTATAATCTAACACTCAACATTTAGGACCTTATAATTGTGGTTATCGCTAAAATTGCTTGATGTACAACGCAACAATAATATATACGATCTGTGTGAAAGTATGAAAACAAAAAGTTAAAAACCAAGAGTAAAAGCTAAATGAGCATTTCAGCATGAAACTGTTGCACGACCAAATAAAACTCGGTGAAAAAAAGGTACCATGGAAGACATAGTCATTATAAATTTAACTGTAATATTATAAATAATACTCCTGTACTGTCTAGCAAGAAAAAAATGTTCTTATTAGTTCAAATGGTCCATAAGATAGAGACAGACAAGGCAATTTCATTGCTCATTGCAGCGATTGGCTTTTAAATTTAAAAGTTGCTTTGACTGGCATGTCAAATGGTTTTTCTCAGCTCTTACTGGTAGTGTTTAAAATTAGATTGCTGCCTGTGCATTAAGGCTCCTGTGATGTATACACAACTAAACTTTAAGGGTGCGTTCGATTGAACCCATTCCGGAATAAGAATACGTAGATTGATGATTTAAAACGGTGTATCTGGCGTTTTGAATCAACAAGGCTAATAAAGATATGTTTAAAATAGCAATTTAGCATGTGTTTGACAATTTTAATGTGAATCTCTACGAAAACAAGGTCTATTCCATGTATTACTATTCCGGAATACGGTCAATCGAACGCAGCCTTAAATGACACAACAGAAAAATACCGTCGCAATCAACATGTAAAATAGCTAAGTCTATCATATCATGAACCCACAAAACTCATCCTTGGGATTTTCAGTGGCGATCAAAATCACTAAAATTGGCAAACTACACTATGCCTGCTGTGTCACTGGCTTAAAGTGCAGCAACATATAGTCTGATTAGAAACACTACAGTCAGACAGTTATCATAAACATGTTTTAGATGTACTGAATATAACATACAGTATTTACAAAACACCATTATTTATAATAATTATATAATGAAATTTAAATTGAAATGGCAATGCAACTATTCTGTATTAACTTTTTACCAACATTATTGTGCATTGGTTAGAATACTAACCACTTACGAATAAATACTAAGCCATAAATTGTTACTGTCACTTAAGAGAAAGCTGTTTCACGTCATAAGTAACTTGCCTGATGAACCAACCTTCTAGGATGTATAATAAATCTAAGACAAGAAAATTTTCATCCCATGTCAACAAGGAGAACCTGAGACAAAAACCACAAGTATAACAAGTGGATAAATGGTAATTTCTCGTGCGTTGAGAGAGTGTAGGGTGAATTTTTAATAGTTACAATATGACATTATTTTCCAATTATCAGTAAAATACTGAATAAATGAATGTAGTTCATTGGTATCTTGCTTTAGGACTTTTTTGTAGCGATTGAGATCGAAGCCCATACATTTGATATGAATTTGTCTTAAAATTCAACTCTGTCTGCAATAGCATAAAAATGAAAAAATTAATAATACCAGTAATTATTATTATTATTATTCTTCCTACAGTTTACAGTCCTATTAATGATGTGCCACGGTGATAGCAAGTGTGATGCTTATTATAGCGCTGCATCTTGTCTGGAGGCTACATGTATGACTGTACTTCCAGGCTCTTGGGCACTTTCTTTTAATAAAGGCCTGTCAAGCTTATTGAACAGAGTAGTAGGGAGCTCAAGAAATGACAATGGCACTGACAACCACAATGCCACAAAACAATAACATCATTGGTTAAAAGAGGAAAAATTCAATCATGCTGCATGTGCATGCTTAAGTACATTTTTGTGGTACTCTGCATAACAATTACATGAAGTCACCAATTTTAAGGTTTTGACGACAACATGGACATACAAAATAATGCAAAACTTTCATTCTCCACTTTTCCCCTGAAACCACTTGACTTTTACACGTATGTACCTTAGACATAGTTCGCCCACATTGTACAACGTACCAGGTGATCTGGTGACGTAATTCGGAGGACTGGGCAGAAAAATGTTAACGCCGTATCCCACAACCGAAAGCCTTGAATGTTATTTTCGAATTCAACATTGCAGAAGCGAGGTTAGATCTCGGTGGTTTCCACTCGAATTTTCATTCAGTAACAGGAAATGTGGGAGACACGGAATGATTTGTTGAATTTTTGCAGGAAATTTGGAAATAAGACCTAAGGCCGCGTGCGGTTGTGGGATACGGCGTTAAAATGTCTCTTCCCAGTCTTCCAAATTACGTCACCAGATCTCCTGGTAAACGAGATGGAATAATCATTGTGAAAGACTTATGATAAGGTAATGTTATATTAAAGTTTTGAGGTGATGTTTTTTGTCGACGTAGACATCACCGCCACAAATCTTAAGGTCCCCTACTGGTATGTGGAGCTATTCTACACTGAACAGGACCTTGGGTCCAACAAGAGGTATAATGGCAAATCTTCATCATGCTGCAGATTCATTTAATATTGCTACGGTACATTACAGGTACTTACCAAGTAATTTAGACTAACAAGACTGCATATAGTAACTATTTGCCTTTAAAAGAGCAATTCAAAAGAAAATGTTCTTAATATCATTTTATTTTCTGAATTATTTTAATAGGCCAGGAAGACCTGCGAAGGAGGGTTATTCACAAGCTAGCTTTCCATCGAAACTGCTAAGTGCCACAGCGAATGCTTGGAGAGCACACATTGGGTAATTGTAATCCATCGTAAACACATCCTCAGCCACTCGTCCAAACTGCATGATAATGTAATCAACTGGAAAGCAACCAGATCCTTGATTTTAATGATTATTACATGAAACTTTCATGTACTCAATTAACCTTGCAGATGCAGTATCATAATTTTTAAATTTACATTTATCCAGCATAATTATTTGCTTTGACATATTTGTACATGTAAGGGCCGAAATCTGTAAAAATAACCACTCCACAACTAAACTCTTCATAAATGTTCTTGTTGGCAAACATTTACGGCCAATTAATGAGAAGGCACCGGTAAATTAGTCTCCACCCCCAGAGGGAATTTCTCAAATAATAAATAATTTAAAAAAATAGGTTCGCATTGCGTTCGTGTGGTAGTGCAGTAACTTTTTTTGGTATCATAAACCATTTTTGTGCCATGGTAGACGTCTTGGGTTAAGAGCCCCCTGGGAAGACATTTGGTTACGAGTAAAATACTAAACCCATGCTTACAGATAATAAATAAAAGGAAAATAAAAGGGAATCGAGAAACAATGGTTTCGAGGTTGACATGTTGACAAGTTCCCTTCAACTTCTTTTTTTACAGGAAATTTAGCGTGTACTCTGAGCGTCTGCGCATCTTTCCACGACAAACGTTCACTTAATTTAGGCCCTATCCGGTGGGGTTGGCATCTGGATGCGAGACCTCAAAATAGATGACTTGCTGTAAGAAACATGACTGAAAATTCTAAGCGAACTAAACAAGGTGCAGATAATTATTTGTCAGCCTGTTTTATGCAAAACAAATATTGATGCAAAAGTAAATAAATATTGATATACAGTTTTTCGGAAGAGTAGAGGGAGATTTGCAGCCTGAAAACATCAAATTTTGTGCCGCAAATATGAAAAGTTACCATCAGCGAAAAACACATTCAGATTTTCTATTGTACGTTTGGCTGCACAAACTCGAAAGTGACATCAATTTCAGCAGCCACCTATGAACAAGTTACCTTGCGTGTTACTAACAAACTCACATGAAGAAAACATGTTATCTTCACACGTGAAAAGATCACTTTTGCTATGGTTACATACAAGAATCGCGCCTTTCGGTGCCTT
Source organism: Montipora foliosa (assembly GCF_036669935.1). Classification (NCBI taxonomy): domain Eukaryota; kingdom Metazoa; phylum Cnidaria; class Anthozoa; order Scleractinia; family Acroporidae; genus Montipora; species Montipora foliosa. The sequence continues at coordinate 70,797,045 of NC_090874.1, forward strand.
TCGTGAAATGATTTAGTATTTCATTGGTGTTTATATAGTAAATAGAAACTTGGTTTAAAAAATAAAGGATATTTATTACATGGCCGCTTGGAGATACAAAATTTCTCTTCTCGTGTTGGAAAATATTTCACTCGTTCGCTGCGCTCACTGGTGAAATATTTTTCAACAGGAGAAGAGATATTTCATATCTTCGCACGGCCATGTAATATCCTCATGTATCTTTGTCACTCACCATCCGCATCCATAACAATCTGAAAGTTTTTAACAGAAGCCTGTGTCACTCTTCCATGAAAGTTGAGAACGTATGATTGCGTATCTAATAAAAAACGAAATTCAACAATGTTTTAAAATTCCCTCTCTTTAAGACAATAGTACTGTAAAACAATGGCCAGCACCTTGAACTTGTTTGAGGCGGCAACCAACCATACTTCCATTAGTGAAGACTCAAAACACAGAGGTTGTAAAAGATATTGTGCCTTACACACTTTCAGATCATGATTTAATTTGTCACTCAGCTCTGGAGACTACAGGCCTGGGTTCCGTGATCACAAGACATTAATATTTTGTACAATAAGAAAGGCCTCCAACAGCAATCTGTCCATAGGGAAGCAGAGATGGTACAGTGATGAGAGCACTCGCCTTCCACCAATGTGGCATGGGATCGATTCCCAGATTCAATGCCATAGGCATAGCTGGTTGAGTTATTGGTTCTCTACTCTGCTCCGAGAGGTTTTTTTTTTCTGGGCTCTCCAGCTTTCCCCTCTCCTCAAAAACCAACATTTTGATTTGATTTGTTCTGATTTCAGTTGATTTGTAGTCTCCCCAATCAGTAGAGCACTCATGCTCGGCTAAAAAACCTTGTGACTTAAATACATTAACTTATTATCATCATCATCATCATCATCATCATCATCATCATCATCATCATTAGTATTATTATTATTATTATTATTATTATTATTATTATTATTATTATTATTATTATTATTATTATTATTATTATTATTATTATTATTATTACTATTATTATTTTAGAACATTGCTTGTCAATTTAAAGACCCCCACTCCCCAGTGGAAATACCATATGATAATGATTGTTGATTGCCAGCTTGGAGTGTCAGCCATTCTTCACATTGAGCTCAATCAAAAGCAGAGTTTGAATTGAATCCTTTTATAGTGATTCTTCTTGTCATGAGTGTAATTATTATATTACATTCACGACAGGAACTGACTTATGTTTCTTTCGGTCCCAGAATATTTCTGTATGCCATAGTTTTAGAACATCCCCAGAAAATTAATGTTTGTGACAATGGAATGAACATGTACTGTAGTTTAACAAGAAAGTGCTTTACAGGGTTCACACCCTTTTAAGCTCTTCAAATTCCATGACTTTCCAAGGCGTTCTCTTTGACCTTCTCTAGCTTTCCACGACCTTTAGTGCTTAAGTTTAGATGCCACGTAAGAAAAGTTACAAAACTATCCTTATTTTAGGATATTTTCTGACATAACTCAGTTTAAATTTGAATAAAGTATTACAGACCTCTGTCCACCAAACTTCCAATATTATTGTTTGATAGAAATTTGTCTATTTCATTTTATCCTTGCTTTGACATCTGCAGTGATTAAGTTACCATGATTAATTATTTTAATTTTCCATTGATGACTTTCCATGACCGACCATAAAATTTCATGACTTTCCAGTCCCGGAAAATGAAATTCTTAAATTCCATGACTTTCGAGGTTTTTCATGACCCATACGAACACTGCTTCATATGATAAAACATTAAAATAAAATTTATTATACCATCATTCCACACAGGCGTTTTATTATGTAATTCAAGAAGATTTTCCATTCTCTTGTTTTTCTGCCTCTCCACCAAACCATCATTGTCCTAAAAATTGCAACACATTAATTTGAACAATTCAACATTTTTTGTGTTGATTAAGTTTTAACGATTGACACTTGCATGTAAGATTTTATTTACAGTAATTTGGTTTTGATAAAACGTGGAGATCAAGGAAAAGAGTGAAATTAACTAAAAAGAGATTATTGGCCATTCCCAATTCCTGTCCTTTTCAATGATGTTTAGATCATGAATCTCATTGTCAAAAATTAATAATAATCTTAAGCACATTACTGGGCTTTCAAACAAGCACTGGGCTTGATGGCTTAGTTGAGCATCAGACTACCATGCTGGAGGTTACAAGTTTGAACCCTGGCCGAAGAGAAAGTAAGGAGAGAGTACGTTTATCCACAAAATTAACTGTCTGACTTTAAATTTTTTTTGAATAAAGACACCATACATGTAAAGTGCAGGCCTTGTCTCGAAACCCTCAAGTCCCCTTAAGTCAGGGCTTGCTTATAAATTATTATGTAAAGGACTCGCACTCTTTACAAAGAAATAAATGGGCTCCTAGTGTTCTGGTCCTTTCAGTATTCTATCCAGTGCTAGGTGGCTGGCCTCAGGTGGTGACACCTCAGAAAGGCCCTGTGGGTTACAGTTGTATGAGGCCACTTAATAAGCAGAAACAGTCATACATGTAAGTTACAGAGGGGCTAATGGGTGGTGGAAAACGTACATGTAAATATGTAAAGGCTGAAGCTGTACCGTTTGTAATGAAAGAAAAGAGCTTGAAAATGAACAAACCGTAAGTGGTCGAACAGGTATCCTCTGTTGATCAAGGCCCATTCCTGGAAGAATAACTGTCATTCTACGAGGTCCTTTAAACCCAAGTACATTTGTATCCTGTGAAAAACAGCACATTGTTCACTGATATCAGTCCACAATGTCAAAATGATAAATAAATACAATTTCAATTGCTACAGCTGTATGTAGCAAAATTAGCCTCAAGAAAAAGTTGTCCATCTTTAGCATACACTGTACAGCTTAAAAATTATTGTAAA
>NC_090874.1:70809949-70822449 GCF_036669935.1 Montipora foliosa
TAGATGTGGCCCTGAATTCTGTATTTTAGCCCTGGTCTTTTTTAAAAGGATAATTTACGTGCTAACACGAATTCTTTGATATTTCGAGAGTATACTGTTTCATATTGCTTCTGGCCCCGGCCTGCAGCTCTTACGAGTTCATCAAGCAAGGTAATCTGTTACTGATATTTCCGATAATCCATGGATTACATCAGAATAAAAGTTTTCTTTTTAATTCATTCGTGTACAGCGTGATTATTTTTATGTTCAAAGTTTGGTGCCTTAACGATGCTTGAGGGTACATGTACGTAATACCTCATAGGATCTTTAGGGATTTTATACACTTCACTCCTATAAAGGTCCTTACATGATCCTTGAAGGATCTGTAAGAAATCTGTTAAAGATATTTTCAAGATCACTCTAAAGATCCTTTTTAGATCCTTGAAGGATCCTCATAGGATCTTTCAAGGATCCTACCAAAGATCCTTTTAAGATCACTTTAAGGATCCTCATAGGATCTTTCAAGGATCCTAATAAAGTTCCTTTCAAGATCACTTTAAGGTTCCTTTTAAGATCCTTGAAGGATCCTCATAGGATCTTTCAAGGATCCTAACAAAGATCCTTTCAAGATCACTTTAAGGATCCTTTTAAGATCCTTGAAGGATCCTCATAGGATCTTTAAGGATCCCAATAAAGATCTTTTCAAGATCCCTCTGAAGATCCTTTTAGGATCCTTAAAGGATCCTCATACAATCCTTGGGGATCTTTCGAGGATCCTTGTAAGGTTTCTTTCAAGATCACTATAAGGATCCTTCAAAGATCCTCGAAAGATCCTAGTATGATCTTTAAGGATCTTGTCAAAAATTTTATTAAGAACCTTTCAAGGATCCTTTTAAGATCCTTGTAAGATCCTCAGTCACTCTTTGAGGATCTTTAAGGATTCTTTTGAGGATCTTTCCAAGATTTTGTGTGTGGATCTTGGTAAGATCTTTGCAAGATCCTGATAATTTCCTCAAGGATCTTGAGGTAGTATCCCAAGAGTCCTCAATGTTAGAAAATCTTTGAAGATCCTTTAAAGATCCTTCAAGGATCCTGTGAAGATCTTCATCTTTAAAGATCTTTGTCAGGTCTTTGAAGATCTTTGAAGATCTTTAAAGATCCTTTAAGGATTTTCACCAGGGCAAGTCATCGATGTAAAATTCTGAACAGGTCAGGAATTTGAAGCATACTTAAGGAACTCATTTCACTGCTGCATTGTTATGGCAAATTTTAAACCAATCACGCATGGTAAAAGTGAGACCGTAGTACCAAATTCTGTAAGGGCTGAATGGAGTTAAGCTAAGCATAAGACCCCAAGTACGCATTGCGGACCTATTTTTTTATACGCTGTTACAAAACATGCATTAGCTTTGCTAAATATTCATTACTTTTGAAGGAGGCAAAAATAAAAATTCCCTTACATGGTTTTTTTTGCCACATATTGGACATTCTTGTTCTTAAAAGAACTCTATGAGATGTACAATGTACCTGGGAATAACAAAGACTAAAATTTGGCTTTATTATCAAATTTGGGGTACATGTACATTTGTATACTGACACCTTAAAGAGAACCACCTTAAATTTCAACACAGTACGTACATGTACAAGGCTAACTTTGCATACTGAAAAATTAATACCAAACCTCATATACCGGTAATTATAATAATTATTGTACTGACATTGCCAAGCTTATTCTGCGTATCATGCAACTTGTTTTTCTTTAATGGTAACCCCTCTGAATGAAAAAAAATTGCTATCGTATCTTTTTAGTATTGGTCAACTATGCAAGGCAAATCATTAAAAAATTAGAATGATTCTAAAATGAAGACTACTGTACAATTCTTCAAGATGTCTTCACCGACACTATAAACTTCCAGTATTGCACAATGCTAAGTGTTTGCATAACCACTTACTTAAAGACAGGTATTTTAAAATTTTAAAAAAAATTGCGCTTACATTGTACATATTGCAGGTGGTATCATACACGTACATACCTAATGACAAATTATGTTTTTGAAGTACATTGTATTACACCACTGCAGCTCAAATAGTCAACGTGAAAACAAAAATGAATAATTATTAAAACACTGTTAGGAAATACAGATATCTACTGTCCCAAAAGCACCTGCTCTCAAAAGCTGCAGTCTGGCTTGCTATCACCTCTTAGCCTCAAAAGACAGGAAGTGAATGTGACGTTTTTGTTTTTTGTTTTTTGTTTGAATTAGGAAACAAGAAATCTAACAATATTATTAAGCAGACTGAAACAATAATAACAAAAGTAAAATTTGGAGGTTGATAATGACATGTATTCTGGTATAAAGGCAACAAATACCGGTAAAATGTGCAGAAGGCAAAAACTGACCTGATTGGCACCAAAAAAGTAAATTTTGCTTAACACAGATCATGCTGGCTACAAATGATGTCCAAATGTAATTACATGTATATTTAAATACTATACTGTACTTTCATGCGACTACCTACATTGTGTGACCTACGACAACTACCTCTGCTTTAGAAAAAACATCATAGAACTATCCATAATGAATTTAAATAAAAACACATTTCATTTCAGTTGATCTTTGTTAATCACAGCCCTATGATCCCATAATAATAATAATAATAATAGGACATTTATAATGCGCAAATTCCATAAAATGTTCAAATGCGCAGGACAAGATTAAAAACGAAATAGAAAGGCTAAAAAGCTAAAATTACAATTAAGATTAAATTTCCATTATTATAAAAAGCTAATATTACACAAGTAAACTCACAATAATAAAAACAACTATGATAACAATGCATGACGGAAAAGGTGAGTTTTTAGCTTGGCTTTAAAAATACTAACTGTGCTGGCGCTTCTTATGTCAAATGGTAACGCATTCCACAGTTTCGGTGCAGCACAGGTAAAAGAACGATCACCTAGTGTAGCTTTAGATTTAAAACGCGGGTAACTAAGTAAAAGGTTATCACTAGAATTCCTTAGATTGTATTTAGATGGGAGCCTAAGAGAAATGAGCGACGATAAATAAGTAGGCACTAAAAAATTTAGAATCTTAAAAGTAGTTAAAAGTATTTTAAAATCAATTCTATATTTAATCGGCAACCAGTGTAATTCATAGATAAGAGGAGTCACATGACAAAATTTCTGTTCTCTAAAAATCCCATGTTCTTTTTCAATGAGAGAACAACACAACCTTCAGCTCATCAACCCTTTCAGAAGCATTAGAATTCATTAAAAGTTAGTAACTTGAGTCATTTTTCAAAAGCCCAGAATTACTTAATTATTAATTAAGGTTACTGCTAACAGGGCTTGAGACTAACGGTAACCAACTAGCCACAAGCTAGTGAAATTTCAGTTTAGGCTAGTAGATTTTGAGCTTTCAGTAGCCAATGGGGCTAGTAACTATTGTGATGCAGTGGAGTTCTGGATGAAAACAAAAAAAAAATTATTTCATATGAATGGGGCAGAAGGAGGGAATAGAAACTAACAAAAACAGAAACTGTGCACAGATTCTATGGAATTTACTGCCTTACAAAATGATAAGTTGAAAAAAAAAAAACTGAAAACGCAAACGCGGATAACAGTTTCCCTGCTCCCAGCCCTTACAAATAATTAATCAGATGTGAAATCATGTGGAACTTGATCGTAAATTAATTAATTAATTAAGTTTAATTGCTTATATTGCGCACATTCCATTAATATGATCATGCAGGCATTACAATATATAAAAATATCTATATAATATACATATATGAAACAAAATAAAAATGATAAACACAATAAAAATCTTATCAGTAAGCTTCAATAAAAAGATGAGTCTTTAATTTCTGCTTAAATAAATTGAAGTCCTCTAAGCAATTGCAAGAACTGGCAGGAACCGCAAGCACCTTCCGACAACTTGATCGCAAACAGTTTCATCTCCAATCAATTGTCGATGATTGCAAACAAGACGCAAGAGATAGAAAATTCTCTATCGTTACGTGCTGTTCGTAACAAGTAGCATACATGTATGAATGCAAAAGCGAGGAAACAACGATATGGAAACGCAATCGTAAATTGTTTCTGCCTGTTTGCGATCAATCGACGATAACTTTTATGCATGTGATTTGCTTTGACGAAGAGTAATGAAAATAGCATCCCAGTACATTGTGGCAATGAGAATATTCCTCAAAACAGTGTGAGTTTAATGAATATCATATTGAGGAAATACCGCACACCAAATGTACCTGTAGTAAAATTCTCGATCACGAAGAGCCAGTTCCTGCACTATAATTTGATACTGGCTATGCTGCAGCCATTGCTGCTCCTCAAAAATGCATCTTGACAATTCCTCTCTGCCTTCTTCTTTGCAACAGCTCCAACATAAGAAGAGGTTGAACACGATGTAAAAACCTAATTCTGTTTTTAATTTTGCGCCCATTTCTTACGATGTCACGAGATCAGGTTGCGTAAAGCAATCACACATATGAAAAATAGAATCGCAAACACAATCGAAAAGTGACAGTGTTTACGATCAAGCCATCGCAAACTGTTTGCGATGTTGTTACGTGTACATATGGAAACAGATCAGGAACTTGTTTAGAAGTTGAATCCAAACATAATTTATTTCGAATAAAAAAAAAAGAAAGAAAGAGATAATATGGAGTGCCTTATCTTGTTTACTAGGAATGGTGAATCTCACATTAAAAGAGAGAAAACTTTCAGGCGAGCACAGTGATTGATTCCGAAAAATCCTTCAAGCACAAAACACAAGGATAATGCTGTTAAATCTATTAAAAAGACTGCTTATATGAGCCAATTCTCCACTAACTACATGTACATGTATGTTCTGTCCTTCCAAATTTCCTTTTTATCCAATTTAAGATGTTATTTTGCCGCATTCCACTGCTTTTGTGCTTCATGTGTAGAATGGCGCTTTCATGTTGAAATTTCAATCGCAAATAGCTCAATTTATAATCAAAGGAACAGCCTTTCCACAGACCTCCTAACAAGCAGTTTAGTTTTATGTACGGTTTATTAATTAATTTACTTTATTCCACGTTTTCCATACTCCAGTGCATTTGTGAGTTGCAAAGATATGGCAAAAGTTCCGAGAAAATTGGCCTCAATGCCGCGAAAACTTTGCCTTTGTGAGAAAAATAAGGGAAACCGTAAACTCCAGGTTATTTGTGCCGCTGTTTGCGAGGATGGATATGAGAATATGGAAATATTTACTAAAAGCGAAGGTTGTGTTTGCAAATGTGGCATAGTTTTCAGTCTCGTCACCAGAGCCTCGGATCGACCCAAGGCTCTGGGAAACTCTATGTACTAGTGAGAACATGCATCGGAAGGTTCTTGTATCCAAAAATTGGCTATTTGAATGTTACGGCGCCTGCTACAGGGTAACTCCTCATGCTAAACATGAATGCACCAATTAGAGACGCTTTTAATTCTTCTTCACCAAAACCAAGGAGAAGACAATTTGTTTCAGGGTTCCCCAGAGTTCTTCTCTCCCTCAGTCAAGAGGAGAGCTCTGGGGTCGAGATTGGATAGTTTTTACAAACTGCGCATGATGAGACAGGCTAGTGCAAATTTAGATTTGGCTAGTGAAATCAGACCTGATACTAGCCACTACGTTAGTGAGATGAAAAGTTAGTCTCAAGCCCTGGCTAACTTTTTGGGGTGCCTTCTGGGAAATCTTTCGTATGAGCGTTATTTTCGGTAAAACTCCAGCAAACTATATATCATCAAAAAGATAATAGAAAGAAGAATCCGAATACATGAACATTTTGGTTTACTATGGCTTTATTTTGCGCGCGCAAAGCTTCAAACTCAAAACCATACATGTTCACTTTGCTAAATTACCCGTCTTTGCATTAACACACACAACCAAACAAGCAATGTTGGTCAATGATTTTACTGATCCTTGAAGCAATCAAAACTGAAAGACAACAAGAGCTGACCCCACCAGAACCTTTCTGTTGCAAGACCATCCAAAACTTCGCAAAATATGTTTTTTTTTGTTTACATTGTACATGTACATCTGCTTTACATAATAAACAAAGATCAATAATCATTATGTAATAATGACATTTGACATAATCAACAAACAGGTTGACACACTTCTCTAATACAGTCATGAAACTCTCTTGCTCCATAACTAAGATAACATTCTTGCCCTGCATTATTACTACAGTACACCTATATGTACTCTAGGTAAAAAAAAAAGGTTATAAATCACTGACCTGGCTGTGCACGTTTCATTTCCTGTTTTTTCCTCATAAGGTCTCTCTGTAGTGGCAAACAAATTTGTAAGTGAAACTTGGCGTAAAGTATTATTTATTAAAAGCAACTGGGACAACAAATCTTGATAAATTAATGATTCTGTCACAGGGAAAACTTTGCAGTGAGAAGAGAGTGTCCATGATGCTTAACATACTGTAATGCCTACTAACACCTGGACTAAACTTTGGTGTACAGTATGCCACTTTCCACAAGCAAATTTCATTTAGCATTTTCTCTTCTTTCAACCTTACACAGATATGTGACATTTCATTCCAAACAGAATTTATTTCATGTTTTTCCACTCTATGAGGAAAAACTGGTGTTCTTATCCCACTTAAAGGGGCTAGGTCACACAATTTTAGGCAATTTCAGCACTGATTGAATGGTAGAATTAACTAAAATATCAAAATACATGTAACTGTTCAAAACTATAGAAGAACTCTAACAAAACACCTGTAGGGAAGCCAAGAAGGGACCTGGATGGACAAAACTGGAGAGGATTGAAATGGATTGAATTTGGGTAAATTTGAAAAAAATATAATATTTACCTTTTTCATTTTAATCTACATGTACCAATAATTATTACATGTACAATATCATGTAGCTTTCTAGCACTGCTAGTCAAAACTGTTTAGCTGATCACTGAACACTGTACTGTGTTAAACATCTATAGCACGCACAATCTTGCAAAATTCACCTCTTTTTTGCAATAGTGTGAGTTTAAAACCAGCAAAACAATCTCCAACAATAATTTCTCGAACCACAACAAACCAATTCATGGCTTGGCTTCGCGAACAAAGATTTAAGAAGTTAATCCACGTTGACGTCGACTGCAGGCGCACTCGTCTGTGAAAATTACATCGAAAATATTTATTGGTCCACTTTCCTACCTGTTGCTGTAATTTCCTTTCTCGAACACTGTTTGGATTGACCACGAGGGAATCATCTTCATACACACTATCACACAACAAAAACTAACGAATTAATAGTTAATAAAGTAATTGGCGTCAGCTGTTGTGGACACCCTGCCTTAACCCAGTATTTGTTTATTTTCTGTTTACATTGTCATGTTTTGTTAATAGTTTATTTAGAAGGCGAAGTTTAATAAAATAAAAATACAGTGTTTTAGTTAGCCATTGAAAAAATCAACCAACGAAACTGTTACTCCTCATAAAGAATCTCAGAGGTTGGGAACTTGAATTTGATTGGTCGAGGCCTTGTGGTTCAATGGTCACAGTGCCACAGTATGTACAGGTACATGTTGTACATGTATGACAGCAGACCACATTTACAATGTACAGCAGGAAAAAAGACCTCTTTAGCTTGTACCTTTTGTTTTCCCATTTCAGACCATGTGATGTTGACAAGGGAATTTTCCTCTTTTTTTTCATAAAGTTATTCGCACATACATGTAAGCACAAGCATACAATGACATTTGAAGGAAGCTGTTCTCTACTGAGTAACATCATGTGGTTTGAAATGAGAAAACAAAGTGTACAAGCTTTAAGGACGTTTGCGCCAATTGTTTGTGTTCAACTTTTACTGCGCAGGTAGTTACATGACTGTAATATGTCACACATTACTTCAAGCATTAGTCAAGATCTTATGGCAACAAAAATGCCAGGAAAAAATTTCCAGGTGGGCTAAAGAATGGCACATTTATTTCCAATTCATCATGAAACGTTAAAGAGAAAGGACTCGCTAATTGAGTACTGGTTGAAAGTTTTGAAAACTTGAGGAAGGTTAGTTTTAGTCAGCAATGTTGCGTTAATTTAATGAGTTGGTTTTTTAAAATGTTTTTTATTACGTTACGAACTTCTTAGTTCAAAATCAATGCATGTTTTTGAAGTTCTTTTCCTTTACTTTCACGAAAATAGAGCTGAATTATCTTCTCTTCCTAATCCACTTGAATAGTGTGGACCTAAGAGTATACAACCAGAGATTATATATCAAAAAAACCACACTTCAGAAGACGAGAAAGACAGCAATGGAGAGATATGATACAAAACACTAACCAAATAAAGATAATGTCTGCTCGAAACTTCGTTGCTACAACTGTATGCTGGAGAAAATTTTTTTTTTTGCAAAAACCTTTCAAGGATCGATCCTGTCTTGGGTTCCAGTCCTTCCCCGAAAGGTCACGCAAAATCGTGACAAACTAAATTTTCCAAGAGCTTCGCAACATCACATCAATTTTACTCATTTAGATCATCGGTGACCCTATTTTTTAAGACACGAATCAATTGCTCTTCTTACAATCTACAAAATATGATGAAATGAAAAAAATCACAATGCCAGAAGTTATCTTTTTAAACATTTTTCTTTCCTTGTGTCCTGAGTTTTGGAACTAGTTACAACGGGTAGCACTTGTGAAAACGCTTGTTGAGGATTAACTCTACTGTTTACGACATCCCTTGCGGCATGTACATGTACATGTAATTATCTAAAAAACCCACTCCTATAATTTTATTTCTATGCACAGAAACCTTCACTCTAACATAATATTATTTTTATGATTTTGGAAGGATGAGTAGATGAGGCTACATCCCGTTTTTATCACCTACACGTACACGTATCTATCGAAATTAGGGTATTCTTCCCTTGCCTTTTTCTCCGAAAAAAAAGTCGGTGACCCCACAATTGTTTTTCATTTTTGTAATAAGTAATTTATGATCTAACGTCAGGCGAGAAATGAAACAAATTTCAATGTGGGAAGATTTTCGCACAAACGTCCTTAAGGACGGTGCCTACTAATTAAAGATATTTTTTCCCTGCTGTGTGATTATGCAGGAAATGTAGATCTTAACAAGTGTTATTGAAATCCAAAAAGAAAATTGGGGGTAACCACGCATTTTTCAAAGATAATTGATGAATAATATTTGCAAAAAGCTTCAAAATACAAAGCAACGTATGGAGTTCTTTCTCAAATTGAAGCTTAATTATCTCTAAAAAATGCATGGTTACCCCCAATTTTCTTTTTGGATACCAAGGACACTTACTAAGATCTACTTTTTCCGGATAGTCCCTGTCTTAGTAAGCATCACCGATAGGAAATCCGAGTATCTCGAGATGCGCAAAACGTATGCGCAATAACAATAGTAGGCACCGTCCTTAAGAGGTCTATTGAGATTCTTTGTTCCACACTGTTCTTCGTTTAGTCTTATTGCCCCCAGCTGATGACAGAGTTAAGGACGGTGCCTACTATTGTTACTACACTGTATTGCGCATACCTTCTGCGCATCTCCAGATACTTGGATTTCCTATCGGTTGTGCTTACTACATGTAATGCGGGGATGTTTTTGCACCGTTTAAATTTATGCGGAGAAAGTAGAACTTGGCAAATGCTCTTGCTATCCAAAAAGAAAACTGGGGGTATCCATGCATTTTTCAGAGATGATTAAGCTTTAATTTGGAAAGGAACACGATACATTGCTTTGTATTTTAACGGTTTTTGCCAATACATGTACAGTTGATACCGTAAATTGGTACCGTAAATTGGTATCTTTGAAAAATGCGTCGTTAGCCCCAGATTTCTTTTTGGATTTTAATAACACTTGTTGAAATCTGCTTTTCCCGAATATTCATAAAGCTGTGTGAAAATGCCTTTGAATTACGCAATAGGCACCGTCCTTAATTCTGTAAAGTCTCACACCCAGGATTCAACAGGCTAAACAGTTTTTCTTCGCATCAGTCTAGTCCCCAGGGATTTCACCATCCTACCCTGGCCCAGAAGGAGAGAGGGAAGAAATTGAAGACCCTGGATCACTTTGGTCACATATTAAAAACTTGGTAGATGAAAAATTGGATTTCTAAGGGGGATAATAAGCCAGGGGCCAAAGTTGTAACCCTTAATTAGAGCACTGAAATTCCAATTTTAAGGAATTACAACAGGTGAGGTCTAATTAAAACCAACATTTGATTTCCATTAATTGGTTCATTTCAATTTACAGTGTCCTCAATTAGTGCTCCAGCACTAGAAGACCAGACACTTGCGTAAATAATAAAGTCCCTTTGCCAAATCCTTTACAGTGAAACCGGTTGTTCATTTGCACGCCCACTTTGCAATGTTGTGGTGCAATGTTGGGGTTTTGATTGGCCGTCTGCTCCAAGGAAGTTGCAAATTCAAATTTCAACTTGCTGCCCGGTGTTTACGTTTACCATCCCAGAGTCAGGTATATTTGTACCCGTTCAAAACAACCTTGAACTTAATCTTTTGCAATATAAATTTACACATAACTCTACATTGGGTAGGATTTGCAAGGCTGTGAAAAAAAGCAATTTTCAAATAAACAAATCCAAATGTATCACCGGCTCGATCGTTTGCAACCTTGAATTACCGCAAGTTCTGTGAAGTTAATTGAAAACTGTTCGTGTTCTTCGCCTTCATCGGCCTACAAAACACACCAGAATTTAATTCAGGACTAGAGCTGTACGTGTATGAGTAGGTTGAAATATCAAGTCAACACCATGATTTCTTAGCTTAAGCACAACTGGTTTTCCACAAAAACCCTGTTCACCAATACTAGATTCCCCACGTAAACCTTTGAAGAAATTAATCATTTCAAATTCATTTGAAGCCGAAGGGTCTTCCAAAGTTATCAATTCCAAAACGGCTATGGAGATGGTTCACAATATAATTACAGTTGGAGGCAAACCATTGGACTTCACCTATGCGTAAGTTGCAAAATTAGAACTTTCAACTTGCTTGGAGCAAAGTGCCAATCAAAAAAGCAAAACTGCGTGACAATATTGCAAAGTGGCTCGCAAACGAACAACCAGTTTCACTGAAAAAGAGTTGGAGCATAGCTGTGAAAACTCAGTTCAATTCCCATTTAATACTCTCCCAAAGACATTTTGTGGCTATTTAATTAATACATCACAATCATGAAATTGCCACCAAAAAAATGAAACAGTTTATTCTTTGCCAATTCAAATGGATAACATTTTTGGATTTAAAAAAAATGAAAATTTTATTTTATTTTTTGAAAAACAGTTGAACAAAATTAAAAACATGATACAGTACACTGATATTTTCTTTGAAGACACCATGATGCACTTAAAGTGTACACAATATTATAAGCTTTTGAGCTCTACATGTAAAAGCAAAAAGTAAAGGAGTTTTACTAATTTGTTTTTTCCACAAGTGCAAAACCGAAGATGGTATATGTCAACTTTGGTAAATAATGTTTTTCCCTCTAAGGGTGATGCCAGCTGTCCTAAAATTCTTAAATATTTTCCAAAATCAATTCTCAAGATTACCAGAAGGTAATGTTTAACATTTTAGAAGAAAAGAAAGTGCCAAAAAAATTAGCACTCTTAGGATAAGAATTTCGTACAATTAACATCTATAGAACATCATTTTCACAACAAGTGACTCAAAATCTCTGTATGCATGCACATTGCACAAGCAATACAATCTCTGCAAGGCATGATTACACCTCACGAAAATCTGATCTCAGAAAATAATTGGTCTATTTTTATAGCTTTGTGTTTAGACATTAAATTGCAAGTTAAACTCCTTACAATGTGGTTTGTACGATCGCTGAACAACTTTTAAATTTTAAGCCCAATATTTCTTATACATGTGGGTTCATTTGTTAATAAAGTTATCGAGCGACTAACGACCTGTAGGAGATCAATCGAAGCTCAGTTTTCAAATAATTATACATTGAAATAATTTTGTAAGCCTTCAAAACAAAAAAAATGAAGCCAATCTCTTTAAATTCAAGTGAGCGAAATATTAAAAATCTGGAAGATAGCCAGAATTAAAGCTATTTCAAACTTCCTTGGTATCAAATGTCACCCTTCCTTCCACCCGCTTCCTTTACGCCCTTCAAACGAATTTTCACGGCATAAAAAAAGCCACGAAAAATGTTTCAAACGCAAGCTATACTGAAAAACTGGAAAGCGAAACGCCGACCACGAAATTAAATTCACTTTTAGAGAGAATCCATCTGAACTATGTCAAGGTATATACATGTATACGTATGTGTTGACAAAAAATATTTACCAAAACAAAACCTAACCAACTTATCCCAATTTATGAAAGCTTTGGGTTAATTTCTCAGATTTGGTATTTACCAAACATCAAAATGAAACGAAGTTATAACACCCAACAGAATTTAAGAAATCTTTATGACTTAATATTTCTATAAGCTTACTTGATAACTCAGATCAGAATTAAAGGTAGAACCCGAATTAAAACTCCCATACACTA
>NC_090874.1:70824949-70839949 GCF_036669935.1 Montipora foliosa
AGAAATTTGCATATTTAGTGGGCCAAAACAATAGCTTTGCACGCTCTGCACGTGCGTTTTTCATTTTTTTCCATTTCTTTGCCGTCGTCAGCAAAACAACAATGTGTACTAGCCAAATTTGGGGTTTTATGATCGACACGAACACTTAAAGATAAGTTTTCATTTTCTCCCCTAAATTAAGCGCGACTCATGTCGGTTTCATTCTTGAGGGACTGCCACCCATTGTCATGTTAAAATGTTTGGAATAGTCGCGAAGTGATTACAATAACGCGAATTTATGTTTTGAGATGACGTTCTCGTTGCGGTTCGTAAAACCTCCACTATAAAAGATACGCGCAAGGGTTGACTCAAGGATATAGTGCATAGCGATGCTTCTACTCGTGGACTCCTGGCTGTACATGTCTCTGAAACTTTGAGCGCAATGTACCAAATAATCTCTGAATAATTACGCTTTGAAAATTCGAATTTCACATTAACGCTTTTACCACCCAAGATGTTATCAGTTTTTGGTGGCTGCATGATAACTTGCTCATTGTCAAAGCTAAAATTATGGATTTAACTGGCTAAGTCTAACACGTTCTTTCACCTTTTAAAGTCAATTTGTAAACAACATGCATATGATGCCTTCTTTTAGAAAACTCGTATGTTAGTAAGGCAAAATGTAAATAATGACGTCGGCAAATTTTCAATTTTTACTTAAAAATCTTTCACACCCATAAAGTTACTAGCCTGTAAACGACCGCCGGAAATACGTCTGCGTTCGCGCAGGCTATGAAGTTACAGAATAGTTCGCCAGTATTGTACACGATGAAAAAGATCGAACAAGCGCTAAATAGTTGCAACGTTTTCGTTGACGTTGCCGATAATTGTCCTTGTTTAAACTCCACTCGCTGTTGTTGGATATGACAACCCGGCAACAAGTGCCCGTGGAATATTTGAGCCATCGGTTAAAAGCAGACAGTAACGATATTGGACGATGATTGCTTAGATCAGTTTGTCATCCGCTTTATATACCAGAATTACTTTACCGTGCTTGAATTAGCGAGGATAGGTGCCACTCAAAATAGATGTATTCATTAGTTCAGCTCAGGCACAAGATATGACATGATGTGCGGACTTAAGAAGACGAACTGGATAAGCACATACAAGAGTATAGCCCATACACTTTACTTGATGTAGAATCCAAATTTCTATTTCATTTCCAGAAGAAGTGACAGCATCAAAGTAGAGAGAATTGGGGTAGTTTGAATTCCCAAGATAATCTTTAAATTCCCTAGTGCGTGGTGGTATACTATTTGCAAGCTCCCTCGGTCGCGAAGTGATGGTTCAATGTATTTCTGAAATGTCTGATTGATTTTGAGTTGTTCTCTAGATCTGGGGCCAGTTGTTCGAAGCCTGGTTAGCACTAACCGTTGGTTAAGAGGTATGAAATCCTATACGTTTCCATGGTATTTAACGCTGTTAGCGCTAACCATGCTTCGAGCAACCCGGGCCTGATTGTTAGGAAGTTGAAGAGCTGTTACGGTCCTTGCTTGCCTCTTATTAATATTGGTAATAGGAATGAGTGGAGTACAATTCAGGGAGTAATCGGGGCGAGTAATTTCAAATTTCGAGCACAATTACTCCCTTCATCATAACCATTACAATTTTCTCAAATTCGATTGGTGCATTAACTGCTTTATTTTTCACTAATTATTGTGTAGGGTTGTTTTCGGACACTGTAATGGGACAGTTACATCAGCCAATCATATTAAGTGCACTCAGCTTAATCCACCAATCACAGAATTTATCACAATAACCATAGCAACAACCACTTGCCCCACCAAACGGGGGATTTTCCAAAATGGTCAAATTTGTAACATTAGACAAGGAAAAAGGAATGCATTAATTTTGTTTTCCTGGAAATTGTAATGGTTATGATTAATTGGTAACGGAACTTCGTGTCGTCCAATTCCTGTTACCAATTAATCATAACCATTACAATGCGTTCCTTTTTCACTGTCTAATGTTAAAAACTTGTTCATTTTGGAAAATCCCCAATTTGATGGAGCAAGTGGTTGTTGCTGTGGTTATTGTAATAAATTCTGTGATTGGTGGATTAAGCTGAATGCACTAAATATGATTGGTTGTTGCAACTGTCCGATTTCAGGTATCCGATTACAGCCAACTGTCCGATTCCAACCCTACACAATAATTAGTGAAATATAAAGCACTTAATGCAGCAATCAAATCTGAGAAAATTGTTCGCCAGACTGTTCCAAATTTTAACAGCACGATGGATAAAGCGTAGAATTCCTGTCGAGTGAGTAATTGATTTGGGTACTTCCAGGGCATGACTTAGCATACACAGAGTCGCGCGAGTTGCACTTTTTGGGCGGTAGGGTTGAGAGAGCATGGTTTTGTTCCGGGCATAGTTTAGTGTGAATCCTGTACACTGAGGGCTACTGCATCTGCAACCTGCCGCTTATGATGAAGGGGAGGGATGTTCAGTTAAGACCGTGTTTCATCTTCATATCATTTACACCGATAATATGCAGGGCTTTCTTCTTGAGACGGTCCAGTAGGCTGAGAGTTATTGCTGAAGCGTTCATCCAGCAAAAGCAGGCGAATTCCATGACGCTGCTAATTTGAGCCTTGCACACAGAGGCCCTTCCAGGAACGCCAAGCTTGGGTTCGTTTCTTCTGAGGGCGCTAAGGCGCAGCCCTGCTTTTGCAGAAATCGTTGGTAATGTGCTTATTTCAGATCATCTTCTTGTCAATGGTCACGCCAAGGATGTCTAGCTCTTTTTTTCTTTGAGTTTTGTGTTTTCAAAATAGAGATCTATTCTTGTCAGCTGTCTCTTAGTAGAAATAGTCAGTACCTTGCACTTTGGTGGTTCTAAGTCTCTATTCAGGCATGCATGCACTTGCCACATCAGCATCTCCTGCTGAGCCTAACTCACAGAACAAGGTGAAATCGTCTTCATAGAAGAATAGATCGATCTCACATTAATCCCCAAAGTCACCAATAAAGACCGAGAAGAGCGGGAGACCAAGCACAGAGCCTTGGGAAGACTGAGGCGTTGATTTGTACGTTGGCCGATGACAGATGATCCGTCAGACAGGTAACTTGTTATCCATGTCAAGAAGTTGCCAATAACTCCTTCCCCGCGTTTAGCTCAGTTAGAGCGGGGACCATGGTGCCAAACCTTGTCAAACGATATGCTCCTTTGATGTCAAGAGCAATAAAGCGAATGTCGCGTCCTCTGTCCAATGCATTTGACCACCGCTGGGAAAGTGCTAACAGTGAGGACGTCTCCAGTGCTATGATGGGATCGGAATTATAAACCAAATTGCCTGTCAGATAGGAGATTGTGTTGTAATAAGTAAGTAACTTTATGGCACACTTTTGTTGATTGATCATGAAAAACACTCCATCAAAAACAATTCTTGGTCCAATTCTTGATCCAATCAAAGGAAGATGTAACCGTAGGAATAGTCCCTATTTTTTAAGCACTCTTCATTTTGTCAATTTGTCGAAATGCTTGATCAGCCGAAAGCTGTATTCTCTGTATTTGCTTTTGGGGAGCTTGAGTTTTTCACTGTATTACTATGCAACAACAAAAAACAGCACAAAAAAAAATCACCTTTACATTACAAAGAGGAGCGCTATCGCGCTCACATTTACAAAGGGTCACCTCCGTTGCCATTACTAGTACTTGTTCCGCCGCTTTCTATCTTTTTAAAAATTTTATTCGTTTCATATAGTTATTCAGTTTTCCCTACATCCGTCTTTTGGGGTCGTATACATTTATGAATGGAAGTATAGGGTTATTTCATTCTTTTTGCGTATAATTTTAAGGGTTCGACATAAATTATATAGTTGAGTTCCTTGTTTGTCCTTGATTTAGTTCAGTTAGCGTTATCACGAGCTCTTGGTCCAAACCTTATTACGCTTAGTTTTATGTTTACTAACATAACGTTTTAGAAGGAGTCCTTGCACTCGAAATATTATCTTATTTTGGATTCCAAAATTAGAATGGTTGTACAATTTAGGTTATAACCAGGGAAACCGAGTTCCGGCTTAGCATGTTGTAATTAAGATCAGTTTCATTTAACAGAAAACAACACCTCTGAAACTTATAAAATTCAATTCTTTTTATCCCAAAGTAACGACTTCCTTAAAAGGTGTATTCAGCTGCGAAGCTGGAACAAAAAGACGGCCTATCCTAATGAAATTTTGTTTTATGCTCCTGCAGACTCACACCTTAAAGCCGAATTTCGCACGATGATTAGTTCTACGTGCCTCATTTAAAACCTACGTCCGAAGGCATACTTTGACACCTATTTGTTTCCTTGTTACCAACTCAACTATCTTTAGCTTAAGTTACTCTTCCTTTTGGCCGAAAGCTGAAATCCAATTCGATAGGATCTTAGTAAAGCTAGGTTACTTTCAAACTAGCGTTTTGGTTTGCTCTATCGGATTTCACTGACAGCCTTTCAGATATCTTTGGTCGGTCAAAATTTTGCACGAACAAAGAAACCCAACCTAATTTTCATATTCTTTTTGTTTTCCGACTCATGGCAAGTTGAAGACACCTCGTTTCTCATAACAACAATGGTTATCTTTAAGAAGAATAAATTAACTTCAGGCTGCAATATAAGTAGAGCTGTTCGGTAAGAAGGAAAAGAGACGGAACTTGTACTCAGAAGAGCTGTCAGTGAATAATGCAAGTTGGACATTAATCTCTGGCGACTTCTTCGGAAAAATCTATCCCGTAACAAAGAGATCTTGAGTGAATGAATCGCATCTCCTGGATTCGTAAGTACTTATAAAAGAATAGAAAAAAATCAGTTTTCAAACATGACTCTATTGATGGAAAAACTGGAACCTTCGTACCAACTTCATTTGAACGAGTCAAAATACAATTTACAATTATTCCACGAGCGTGCGTTGGATATGAGGTCGCGGTTAATAGCCCATGAGGAGTGTAGCGCCGAGTTGCTATAACCAGTTTCATATTCAATAAGCTCGAATGGAATAATTGTTTTGTTAAATTTTCATGAAATTGTGAACTGTTTTACTTACAGAACGACAGGATGTTGTCTCAGCTTTTAAAAAACGACCAACGCAATCAGTTTCCATATAAGGTCATTACGGTATATTTAGTAATTTTACATGGAAGAAAAACAACTCGTTTTCTGGAGTCTAGTGATAGTGACATTAAAAAGCTGGTCGCAAACGCTGTTCCGGAAAGTACAAGAAAGTCATGCTGTCAACGTCTTTGAAGGGGTTGTTGCGTGATAACTGTCCTGTGAGTTTGCACCACGTGACATAAATTGGCCAATAAAATCGCGCGAAAATTAATGAGTGGGTTATAAGAGCTGCTAACCGAGAATATCTTTCGATTGATTTTTTTCCTTTCTTGTCATTGGCCGAGAGCCTACCACGTGACCTGCAAATAACTGTGTACAAATAAGTGTTTTGCTGCAAATAATATTCCGCTCATGCGTAATTGAAACCACGCTCTTGTGTGAAAATGGCAGCCTTCGGCTTCGGCAAATAATTGATCTGCTCGCCACTGACAAATTACAAATCACGGTATTTTGCTCAACCTCGTCCAATTATTGCTCATTATTCTATATTTAGAGTGGCACTAGATTGAGAGGGAAGTAACTACAACGCTTTTTTGAAGGTTTTTGTGGTATTACAGGCTGTTAAGAAAATTTACTGCGTTTTGCTAGCGAATCCACAAGATTCAACATGATTAAGGCTTCCTGCGAAGTCGCAGCCACTGGTATATACAATGCCACACATTACAAGCGAACACAGACTTGTTGTTCATGATTCTAAATTAGATTTCCTCGCAATTAATAAAGCAGATTGCTTGATCCTGAATTGAAGGAACCCTTAGGGTCCAAAATAAAGAGATCTTGTTATTGTAAAACATGTTTCTGAGAATAATAGTCATAGTGTTCTTCGCTTAGGTCTTTAAATCTAAGTCAAAAGGTGTCTGTCTCTTTAGCACAAAGATTTTCTCTACTGCTTTGAAAGGAGGAAAAGAGGGAGGATCGCAAAGTTTCGTGGGATAGAAAAAAGTATTTGAATAGGATGGCCGCAAAACTCTCTGATGTTGTTTATGACGTAATCGTGGTTGGTGGTGGCCCAATGGGATTATCTGCAGCGTACCAGTGCACCGCGAAGGAAAACAAAACGGTAATTGTTATCGAAAAGTACACATTTGGCAATGCGTATGGATCAAGTCCCGGGTTTGGTCGCCAGTTTCGAACCTGCTACTCGGAACGTAATTTGTGCGAGCTGGCCATTGAAACAAGTCCACTCTGGGACGAACTCATGGAAGAATTGAATGAAAAGTCTCTTCTCAGAAGAACAGGTGTACTGTGGTTTGGTGTTGGTACGGTAGAAACCGGTGAGGGCAATATTGACAAAGCTGTTGAAAACCTAAGGGACTTACAACAGAAGTACACTTTACTCGAAGGTAAAGAGGACATTTTGAAGGACGAACGGTTCTCTTTCGTTTCCCAAGCAGTCAACGACATAGATAAACCGAAAGCTTTATATCTTGATGATGGGGGGACAATAAATGTTCTTGCCCTCATTAGGTCCCTAGTGAAGAAGTTGAAAGAAAAGGAAACTGGCCTCCTTGAAAAGGCAAACGTGGAGTGCATTGATTACAGTTCGCAATACGTGTTAAAATTATCAGTTGTGTCCGATCAGAAGCAACAACTCATTTACGGCAAGAAAGTAATCATGACCCCTGGAGCCGATGTCAACTGTCTCTTGTCGACCCTCCAACCGGCCTTCACCAAAAGAATCAACCTTCTCATCTATCTTTGGGGTTCAACGTACTTTAAGAGCAAGAAAACAGTAGACCAAATGCCTGGAACACAGTCAGATTCTTGTGAATGGCCTGTCTGGATCTTCTTCGGCCAGCCCGACGATAGCAGCACTGAAAAGGCTCAAAACTTAAACGTCTTCTATGGTTTTCCAAACGAAAAGATGAAATCATGTTACGCGAAAGTTGCACCAGCTTTCACATCTAGCCAGATTTTCGACTTCGAACTTTACGCTCCGTCAATTGAAAATAGACCTCTGGATTTAAATGCTTTACACTTCACCAGTGCCTTTGTGGAAAAATCAATGCCCAGTCTGAGCCCCACTCTGTTAGAAGATGAATTTGCAACATGTCTCTCTGGCTTCGCTGTGTTGGTGTCTGGTAGCAAAACGGAAGACGATCAGAGTGCCGGCTTCGTTTTGGATTTTCTTCCAGGAGAGGGAATTAACAAGCGCTTGGTCCTTTACACGGGTGGATGGGGTATGAAGTTTGTTCCCGTTATTGGAAAGATTCTGGCGGACCTGACCATCAGAGGCCGTACAGATTACAGCAAGCTCATAGAACCAATGAACATCAACCGAGGCATTCTGGTGGAAGATAAAGATATCTCACAGACGAAATCGGGCCAGAAACAAGTTGGGCTCACAATTTCATAACGAGCGGCAAAATTCAACAAGATCCGATTTTGTACCATTAACGAGAAAATAAGTCTTAAATTAACGAATCATATGAAGTAAACCGTTGAAGAAATCATTGTATTACTCATGTAACCTAAGCATATTACTCTTTAATTCGATGTTTAATTATATAATTACCCAAAAACAAATCAATTTCATCAAATCTGAATCAAAGTTTTCAAATTATAGTAAAGCTCGGATAAAATACAAAGGGGGCGATAAATTTGAAAATATTGGTGTTATATGAAGTTTAGTCAGACTAGTGGCATTGTTTTCAAAATCAATTGTTTCATGGATTAAAAGTTTATGGAATTAGACGTTTTATCTTGATGCGAGGTAGTTAGTAGATTCACCAGTTAGTCTACAACATAGCTTAAATGCACTGTTTCATTTCTTTGATCTTAAAAGTATGTGTAAAACTTTCTTTCTCAGGCATTTTGCAACGAAGGAAGGACGGCCGGCCTCTCCCACGTGTGTTGTTTTTTTACAAAGTTTAAAACAATGATTAGCATGACACGTGCTTTGCCCCGGACGGGAAGTCTGTATGGGAAAAAACCGTGCCCGAGGTTTTGAGTATTTAAAACCAAGGGCACAGTTTTTTTCCCATACAGACCGACCTAGACTGGTAAAAAAAAAAAATTAAACTTTTAATGACTGGTCCCTCGGGAAACAGTTTATTTTTTTTCCTGAGAATCTCAATGTTTCCTTGAGGCGCAGCCGAGGGAAACATTGAGATTGCACTGTTGCCCGCTCAGAGACTTTTGGCGGGAAACAGTTTTATTGTTGGATGTCATGTGACCTCGAAGTAACCAATGAGAGCGCGCGCTGCGGGGGAAAAAGGTTCAGCTATATAACAAATATATATATTTTATCTGGAAGAGCATGAGCATCTTTTCATTTATTTATTTATTTATTTATTTATTTCAACTGTCACCTTTCGAACTTTACCCGCTAAATAGCCTAGCTAATCGAGGCGGGTAGGAAACGTAATAGGTTACAATAATAGGGGTTGAGATAACAATAAAAAGAACAAATATACGAACATTCACACATCATTGTAAGGTTACTTCAACCCAAAGTGAGGAGCTTACAGGAACACGTCCACTCGCTCACAGCGCACGCCCTGAAATACCCGGCGGTCTTTTCTTCCGCTGGAATGGGTAAGACTGATTTGTCGCGAATGGCGCGGATAAAATTCCGGAACGTGGTCCGTATTGTAGAAATGAGCGTGTTATTAGCCTATCAAATTCAAGTATTAAAGATTCCGGCCAGCTGAGATGCTTCAGAAAAAAATAGTTACTTAATCTGAGAAGTTTCACCATCTTTTTATTGAACTTTCATTTGGCTCAACTTAACAGTGATAGGTATTTTGACCTCCATCTAAATTTGTCAACAAGTTTCAAATCAAAATGAGTACATTTTTAATTGCTGCCGCGGCGAGTGAGCCTGAAGCGAACGAACGAGGCAACTCTCTAATCGGGAGAAAGACATATTTTTCTTCGAAACGCAAGGGATTGTGGTCAAAGGCGCAAGGAATTGTGGTTATGCACGAATGAAGGAATTAAGATGCGTGGTATGATCTTGTTACACAAGAGATTAGAACCTGGTATGTTTTTCATTTCGCTTCTCGTATCCTCAAGCTACAGATAGTTTACACTATCACGCAAAAAAAAATAATAATAAAATAAAAAAATCGAAATCGTGCGATGAAAAAGGTACTTGTTGACGATTTTTTTACAAGGGCTAGCTGAACAAAGTGGAAGCGCCAGATCTTAAGACATCTAAGCAGCAAATAATCGGTAGATTTGAAACAAAATAATACTGCAAGACTGATTTACCAACATTTCGCTATTCTGATTGGTATTGTTGTTTGCACCAGTTGTGAATGGAAAGAGTAATTACCTTGGCATTGTCACGGTTAATTCGCCACTCACTTGAAAATTTCTCTAGCAAACCATCAAGGAAGTTATATGTTTTTTATTTCATGCGACACAATTTGCTTAACAGCTTCAACATGGAGACGATTGCAACGGCAGGTGATTTGAGAAGGCGACGGCTTGGAAGGCTTCCCGTCAAGAACGAACCGAATTGGATAACTGGGGATCTTAAGATCCCCCGCGGAATAGAGCCGAGGGCCCTTCGCGGGGAAGAATCCCAAGCTTTCACCTTATCATCGACTCGAGAGTCAAAAGTTGGGAAGGTTGGTGAGGAAGGTCCTATCCAACAAAGCGACCTTCTTAAGCCATTAACCAGTGATATAACTAAGAACGGCCTCAATTATGCGTACCAGAAATGGTGCGAGAAGATGCCAACACCCGAGAAATTTTCAAAGACGAAAAAAGGAAAGAAAGTGATTGTCGTCGGAGCTGGTATGGCGGGACTTGTGGCAGCTTATGAGTTGGAACAAGTTGGACACAATGTCACAGTGCTGGAAAGCCAAGACCGAGTAGGTGGCAGAGTTCATACACTGCGAGGAAATTGCTTTGATGGGAAACTCCAAGGGGAGGGTAAGTGATAATAGTAATGGAACGATTTGACTCACGTGACTAGCGGGTATGCTAATTTCTATTCCTGGAGGATTAGTTTTGGTATGGCATGGCTGCCGTTTCTTTATTTTGCCACACCAACATGGCCGTCATGACGTCATATGAAAATGCTCTATAAGAGTTGCGTCTCCACGAAGTGTCCATAAAATCCCGGTCTAATTAAGATTTGGAAATGATGCTTTTTTAGAAGGGAGGAAAACCGGAGTATTCGGAGAAAAACCTTTCGGAGCAGAGTAGAAAACCAACAACGAATTCAACTCACATATGACGTCAAGGCCGAAAATTGAACTTGGGAAACATATATTATCATGTTTTTTTTTTCCCGTACACCCTACCTACTGGGTAGATTTATCACTCTCTCCAAGTCTCTTTTGCTATTAAAAACAAAGGTGACGACAATTCATAGAAGTTCACGACCTCGACAATCGATGGGAAAAAAAGACAAAAGCAAAGAAATGTCTAAGTTTTTATCGGCGCCATACCCTTTTCCTAAAATTAACTCAACTGGTCCAGTGGCGTTAACGTAGGGTCTCTCTAAGTACGCTTAATTGTCCGTTTTTGGTTCGATTTGCAGTGACTGAAAGCAACCTCGTTTCCTGGGTCTTTTATTCCCCGCATCCTCTGGGATGTTGAGTTAAACGACACTGGGAACGAGGTTGTACTGATATCGGTACATGGCCAGGTTTGGACTTAGGCAGCGTTTACACGAACGCGGTTTCATATCGACACGGTATCATGACTTCGAAACCACGTAAAAATAGCGGTTTGGAAGTAGTTACAAGGAATCGTCTACGTTTCTGCCAGAAAATCAAAGTTGTGATGGTAAAAGCGAGCGCTGCACTACGAGCTAAATTCACCATTTTGAATCGAACAATGCAAATTACGACTGTAATATATTAAAACTGGACTATGAAAATTAAAACTGGACTGTGACCCTCCTGGGCCATCATAGTATTCAAATCGAATGCGGTTTCGCCGTTTACAAGACAGATGAAACCGTATCGTTTTGAGAACGCTCCACTTTTGGTATCGTTAATAAATCGAGCCCGTTTCGCCAACGGTCTCGATCGGTGTCGTGTAAACAGAAGGCGTAATCGCATCGAAAACCATGCGGTTACAAATGAAACCGCGTTTGTGTAAACGCTACCTTATATTGGTATATATTATTATTTGATTTTAAAATGAATTATCTGTTACGCGCGCTGTGATTGGTTTTTTTTATGATCTCTTAGAGGCAGATAACGTCATCATTTAAATTTTTCCCTCTGTTCTTCTTAAACCGCGGAACGTTATGAATGTTGGCGAGCGAAGACGTGGGAAAACACTCCCCTGAGATTGAGGATGAATTCGAAGAGCAAGCAGAAAAAAAAACGCCTTTCTTTGTTGAAAAGGATCTGGAAAAAGTTCTCGAGCAGACTCGATCGAACGTCATTAAACAAAACACAAAATATTGTTTCTTTATTCTATAAAACAAACAGATTCCATGTTTACTTACCGAGAGTCTGTCCAGTAAAATTTTACAGAAGAGGTCAAAGTGATGTAAGGAAATCCGTGACACTCTCGGCAATCGCCTCGTGCGCCACTCTTTTGTTCTTAAAACATTTTGACGTCATCTGTGATCTATTACTGAATAGATGCACAGCAACATGGAACATGGAATCTATTTCTTACATATATACAATATTTATTTGTTTATTTTGCTCTTTGATTTTTATTTTTCTTTCGCCATACTTGAGTTTCACCGGGTTTTCCTCGGATGAGATGATGTATCTACAAACTTCAATAGCGAATCCTGATCTAGAGTAAGGGGAGGGGCCCTTGCGGCCTCGTCCTTGCTTCTAGAGCCAAAGTGTAGCATTACAGCGTGCCGCTGCCTTGCGGGCCTCGCCTTTGGTCCAAAAATACGGAGGGACCCCGGGCCCTCTAGGCCCCTTCCATGCATCCGTCATTGACCTTCCATATTGTTTTTTGAGTTTTGCGTTTTTGCACAGGCTCGAAATCTTGATGCCGCAATTCCGCCATTTGCGCACAGTCCCATAGTCAAACCAGAGTTGACTGAGCGCCGTTTGTTAAACACTAGGAACTAGTGGGAAAAGTTTTCTTCACCGTTAAAACCCAGAGGGTATGAAATATTTCCGGTGAGTTGTATGTTAAATAAACAGGTTCTCAAAAAATCAAGAAGATTGCTGATCACTCCTTAGTGAAATTCATCCATAGCAAATTTTGACAATTTTTCTTCTTTTTTTACTATGCGATTATAGCTGGGGCAATGAGACTCCCGTGTTGTCCCAAAAATGCAAACAAGACCCACTTTCTCACAGATTTTTATGCTTCACATTTTGGCTTACGCCTGGCTGAATTTGCCAACTCCTGCAGTGAAACCTATCTCAAGTTTTATAACATGAAAGAGGCTGTTCGAATAAAGGGTAAGCAAAATAATGATGACTCGGAAATGCACGCAAACGTTTATCACGTGTTTCACTGAACAAACAATAGGAACATGGGGTACTCTGCAAAATCCTCCAAGGGATTGTACTATATACATATTACAAAGCTTGATAATATAATTAACTAGAATAGTAATGAAAATTTAACAAAGTGCGGTGGAGATGTCTGCAAATTGAAGAAGTCTCTGAGATGACTACAGTACGGAAGAAAGTAAACAAGTTTCACTGAAAATGTAAAAAACACACTAAAATGTGCTACAAAGAGCAGATAAAATCGACAAGTCTTCGTAAATCTCATTGCAAGAACTCCACACCTGCTCGCAGGCTATACTCGAACGCTTTCACATGTCAGAACTTGAAGTTGAGGCAATACTCTTGCGTGAAAACGAGGTAAATTTGCTTAGCAGAAAAACTAATAAAATGACCGCTGTCTTAAAAAAATTCTGCTAGCTTTCATTGCCAGATAGCCCAATTCACACAGGACACCCCCCAAAAAATAGGATTTGCCGTCTCCTTAAGTCGACTGCAATCAGCAGCTATTTTGAAACAAATTGAGTTTACCTATTAAACAACGATAACAAACAAACTTCCTTTGAGTATCAAGGTTATTTAGCCCAGCCGAAGTGCTTCATTATTTGAGGTGAATTGTAAACGAAAGAAATTAAGGGGCTCTTTACACGAGAAAACTAACCCCAAGACAGTTTCTAACCAAGGCGATTCTACATCTCGTATCTCATAACTTCTTATCAAGTTTACAGGAAGAGACAATAATTTGCAATAATTTAGAGAAGTCTGTTTTAGTGGCCATTAAGCCACAACAATTTTTTCTTTCTTTCTTTTTCTTACTTCAGATTGGAAAAACAAAACCTTTGACGAACTCTGGCCTGGATGGAATGATACGCTCAAAAAGAATGGAGTCACTGATATCGACAATATTGGTAAATCTTGAGTGAATCAGTCTAACAGTCTATATATCCGATGTATGTCCTGTTCTTGAATGTTAAATAACGCCGGGGAAACCGGTGGCTAACCAGTATCTTCACTGATTGCTCTGTTGCCAGCAGGGTTGTCGTGATGGTAGTTTCTTTGTTGCTTTTTGCACCAGCATTATTGCAGAGGCTTTAATTTCTCTTGGGATTTTGTTTGCGCTCTCTGTAAGGCTACCACCATTTACAAAGGTCCTTTTGTTAATCCTTAATGTCCGTGTCGGGCAAATATGGCTTACTTCGGAATAGAGTTAGCTTTTTTTTTTTCTTTTCTTTTCTTTCCTTCTTTTTTTCTTCATTTTTTTATTTCACGCATTGTTTACTTAAGGAGGATTTTTGTAACTTAGATTTTTATCAAATTTTATTTGTACATATTACCTAATACGATTATGCAACCATACTGCGTTTTCATACACTTTTTTATACACTTTTTTTCTTACACCTTTTGTCTTATAATTTTGTATAAATAACGCAGGATCAATCTTAGCTTTTACCAAGTAATTTTTAATGAAGAAGCCCGAAGGGCGACACGTCTGCACAGTATTAAAACAAGACCATGCGAGAAGTTCGTTGGAAACTCAATTTTTTCATTCGATCCCAACCCCCTCCCTCGCTCTCTCTCTCTCTCTCTCTCTCTCTCTCTCTCTCTCTCTCTCTCTCTCTCTCTCTCTCTCTCTCTCTCTATGTAATGACGTGATAAATGTTTAATTAAATTGATCATCAGCCAAAGACGTCTTAATGGTTTTATCAGAGCCTTGAATAGATACGTTAGACTTGAACAAGGCAAAAAACATTTATTTACGTCACTCCAAAATGGCGGCCATTTTAGTATTCAGTTGTTTGCTTGCAACTTAGCCTTTTTTTGCCTCGTTCTTAAACTTAAATTTCAAAAGATTATTTAACCTTGAACGAGGCAACAAGGGTTGATTTGCAAGCAAACAAAAAATTAATAAAATGGTGGCCATTTTGGAATAATTATGTTAAAATACACAGAGTATATATTTGACTTGAATGCTACGTTTTTCCTGGCTTTCCTTATAAAAAATAAATGAATTTTACGTATTTTATTTAGACGATGTTTTGTGCTCTATCCTGTAGACGTCTACTATGACCGGACGACACAGGTGGTTACGGACCAGCTGCGTACTTTCCTACATGAATATGGTGGGCATCACCAAGCGAGGGCTTGGGATGATTGGATTGACATATGGAGTCAATTCTCTCTTGACAACTTCCTACAGAGTACCTCCGAAGTAATCATGTTAAAAGTGAAGGAAACAGTCACACTGAAAAAAATCTCAATCCCCTTTGAGATTCTGAAAACACAGCTTGAAGATCTCAAGAAATACCTTCCTTGGCCTCGTTCAGCCGTCACTGCTTACAGCGTCTTTTCCTACACCGAGCAGCTCGATCAAAGCCTTGTCCAGTACCTCAGAAATCAGCTGGGCCAGTGGCGGTCTGATAAGATGCACCGAATTGAATGTGGTATGTATCAGTTGCCAGAGGCC
>NC_090874.1:70852449-70859949 GCF_036669935.1 Montipora foliosa
TGCTGAATTCATCAGACTCATACAAATGGGATTCTTTGTTGCTTATAAATTCAATGTACATTTATGATTTCACTAGTTGGAGTCGCACCCTACATGAATAAAATGGTGCATGTCATAGTCTTAGTAAGGTGGCCAGCAAGTTGATACGAAAAAAAAAAAACACTCGTGATCGTTAAGTTTTTGATATCCATTTATTGTGAAAACAGTTGTTGACCATTTCCTCTTGTCTTATACTTCCGAAGGACTAACAAATTAAATAATATTTTAGATCTATACTTGTAAAGATTTGAAAAGATTGGAGCTTGATATTAAAAAAAAAGGAATACTCTTTGGTGTGTTACTCTTAACTTCGCTTTGTTCCCTGGGCCTGATCTTGTCCGAACTTACTAATTTCCTGTTGTTATTTTGCAATCAGTTTTCAACTTGAATACTCTGATTCTTTGGAAATGAACAGCGAAAAAGGGGAACTAAATTTGCTTGTAGGTGATAAGATCATTCTTACAGATTGAGAGAGGTGTACAAGGTTCAAGATGGCAGCTTGTTCAAGTAAAACGTGGGAATCATAGACCTTGCCATGCCCCTAGACAGTGGTTATTTATTTCAGTTCCCTAGATTTAGTTCCCTAGGGATTTGGGGGTGTGCTGAAGCTCAAAACCTTAACCATCTATCTTGCTCTAGTTCCCTGGAGCTAACACGATGTAAGCTTAGTAATTTTCAAATGGGAGGTGCTCCACGCAATACACGAAACCGAGAAGAAGACTTTCAGTGGTATGCATGGACGAATGCACGTGATAAGCTGACTTACTCTCTGTCAGAAGCTTCACACGTTCCTCAGTGCCTAACAAATTTTCCCGTGGTAAAATTCCCGTCCAACTCTCTATTTTTTGGCTGTCTACTCAGACCAAAATTTGGCCAAAGCTGCTTTTTTTTGGCCCGCTGTTAACGCTCGTTCTCGTTCATGCCAACAAACTTGAAACCGAGAAAAGGCAAGCTATTGTAAACTTTGGGTGTGAACATTTAGTTTCATAATGGAGCTGAAATTCAGGATACTTTAACACATTTCAAACAAGAACGCCCAACTGAGCAGAAGAGAGTGCAGTGAGAGGTAAAAACGAAGGTTGGAATCCAAACTAACGCCGTAAAATGTCTGTCCAGTCTGCTTATGTGTGTTTGAAGAGCCCTCCGAAAAGACCTTTTTTGCAGATAAGGCGGCCATTTTGATTTCTATTGTGTCAAATAGCTATTATGGGATGCCCAGGGGGCAAATAATATATTTGCCCCGTGAGCATCCCATGATGTCTTCTGAAACGATAGAAATAAAAATGGCCGCCTTATCTGCAAAAAGGTCTATTCTGCAACTTTCGCAAATAAACAAGCCTTATATAGATTACTGACTCCGTGAGAGCTCCACACCAAAACAACTTGGTTTCCCTTTATTATTAAAAAATACTTTGCTGTGACTTTTTGCCATAAACAGCCCAACCATCTCTCGATCTTTTGAGACCGTCTACACGTAAGGCAAGGAAGATAAACGACACAGATAACGACACGAACTCGAAACTTTTCGCCATGGAGACCGCCATTATTTTGATTGCAGCTAATGGCGGGCCAGCGGAAACACCCATGAGAGATCTCAAAGTCGCGCACGCGCAGAAAGAATGCCTATCTGCTGTTTCCCATCGTAAAAGGATCACTAGGGAGCTTACGAAACGACGACGCCGACGGCAACTACGACGCTACAAAACAATAGGTTTAGTGAGCAAAAACAATGGCTCTGCACGCTCCACACGTGCGTTTTACATTTTGGTACATTTCTTTGTCGTCATCTCCTAAATGACGACGTGAAATGACCAAATTCAAGGTTCTGTGGAGGACGTTAGCACATGACGATGAATTTTCAGTTCTCTCTCTCCGCTTCCAACCCACTCATGCCAGTTTAATTCCTCGACAGTTACTACACATTTTTAACGCGAAACGACATGAAATAGCTTCGTAGTGATATGAATAACGCGAACTCCTATTTTTAAATGAAGTCCTCGTAGCCGTCGTCGTCCTCGTTTCGTAAGCTCCCTAGTGCTTACCACGACAAAAAGAGCCCCGTGTAACTGCACCCTAAGAGCGGTTACATGGGGAAAACTACGGTGCTTACCATTTAGCAAAAAAAAAAAAAAGGAAATTTCGTTTGAAAGTCAAATGGAACAGTAAGGCTGCTTACCATTTGTCAGAATAAACCGGTTGGGACGAGCCATGAATATTGGTGAGGGTTTTTCCAAAATCAGCAAACCAACCGAACGAGATGGCGCTTACCATTTGCTATTCAACTTCCCGTAATTGTTGTCGGCTGATGAGAGCCTGCAAACTGCAAAGTTTAGCAAGTGTTAAGGAAATGTCCGCCGTTCCGTTCCGAATAGAAAAAGAGGCCTTCCTTTGGACGTAGTCTACAATTTCCGAAAGGACATTCTACAAAATTTCCTTTCTATTTCACTTTCAACCGAAATTTCCGGATTTTTTGCCTAAATGGTAAGCACCCTAATTTTCCGGAAAATCCATTCGGAAATTGTAGGCTACCTACAGAGGTAGTCCTCTTTTTCGATTCCTAACGGAACAGTGGAAATTTCCTTACCATTTGCTAAGGGCGCGTTCGATTGACCGTATTCCGGAATAGGAATACATTGAATAGAAATTAGAAATCCTTCGCTTTTACGGAGATTCACAATTATCAAACACTGGCTAAAATGCTATTTTAAACATATCTTTATTATCCTTGTTGCTTCAAAAGCGCCAGACATACCGTTTTAAATCATTACTCCACGTATTCTTATTCCGGAATAGGGTCAATCGAACGCACCCTAAATTTTCCAGTTTCCAGTCTCTCATCAGCCGAAAAAAATTGCAAATGGTAACCGCCATCTCGTTGGGCTAGTTTCCTGATTTTGGAAAAACTGTTACCATTACTCACCGGCCATACCAACCGTATTATTCTGACAAATGGTAAGCATCACTAATTTAATCGAACCTAACCGTTTTATCGTCTGCAGCTCGGAATTTTACGGAATCTTTACTCAACATTTATCACTATAACATGACAAAATGTATTACATTAACTGTAATGCCTATCATCAACGTTTGTTTAACTGAAATCCCACACAAGTACGCATCGCGGACCTATTTTTCAAGTTCTCGGAATAACTGCTTTCATTTTCGATTTCATACAACATTTGATTGAAATTCGTGTCATGCATGATCACTGTGAAACTCGGAAAACCGTGAAGTCTAAAAATAACAATATGTCTGCAATAGGATACCATAAACTATTACCAGGGTTGGCGGATCTCCGAGTTCCGCAGTAAGATTTTGACAGACTGTATTATCTTTCCTTGCCTCTCTTTTGCTGGAGTTCTTTTAAGGCAGCTATACTACTTTCTCGTGATCTGTCAAAGTGCAGAAATGTTCGACCCATCAATTCATTCAATGGGTGTCAGTAAAGAAGGTAACTCGGTTGTATAAACAATGTCGACTTCCCATATAAAAAGAGTGGAAGAAAGGAGAACAAATCGTGTTTCTTTTTTGCAACAATTGACAAGCGGGTATTGACTGTACAGTTTTATTCTTCAAAGACTAGCAGGCGAGCAGGCTCCCAGTGCTTCGAAATCCATAAAGAACATGCTCGATGCTCGAATACACAGGCTAAACGAAAAGATGTTGTCAGATGCGGTTTCACAATCAGTTGCCACGTCTTCCTATTACCTAATAGGGATAGGGTGCCAAAGACCGATCGAAAAAACGTACAGTACACACATAGAGAGACCCAAACGTCAAGCACAACGAGCTTATTTGCCTAGTTGTCTAATTACCTAACCTGGAATAGGTAAGTCAATTTGATCGTTGATGCGAGAAATAAACCATGAGAAGAATAGGCCATTTCCGAGTTCATGTTTGCCTCCTCTTCAAAGCGAGTCTAAGTGCGAAGTTTTTGTGATGGCAATTAGTTCTACATTACACATGAATGAAAACTAATCATCATAAGAGAAACTTCGCACTTAGACTCGCTTTGAAGACGACACGGACATGAACTCGGAAATGGCCTATTAATTTATTGAGAAAATTATGCAAATTTTACTTCCAAGATCATTTAATATTAACTCTTACAGTTATACGTTATTTCCAAGTGTAAGGAGTTTCTTGTAGACGTAATTTTTGAATGATGCAGCCGAGAGAAGTCAAATGAGTCACTCAACCAAAATAAACTCCAAATCACACCCGTTAGGCAGTAGGACTGCTTTTACAACTTAAAAAAAAAAAACAAAAGCAAAGAATGTCGAAACCGCTCAGTAATTAGGGCATTGATATTGGCTTAAGAACTGGCTTAAAAATCCGGCTTAAAAAATAATGGTTTGAAAAATCATGGCTTAAAAAACAGTGATTTTTTTCGACCAATGAGAAAGAAAACTACCAAACAAATTTCTGCTTTCGCGCTTAAACACGTTGCATTTAGGTACTTCGAATTCTCATTACCGATCCCGCCGTTTTCAGAAACGTTTTCATACAGAGATGTATATAGATAGGCAGACACTTTTGTTCAATTGCACGTGCGCACGTGCACCTCATGCCTGCCATTGCTGAACTTTACAGCAAAATTAGCTATGTGATCAATTCGAGGCCGCCTGTTTTCATTAATTTGAGTTAGGTCACGCAAAATCCTTTCAAATAGATGAGAAAATGACTTTTTTTTTCACGAATGTTCCTTGTGTAACCTTGGCGATTAAAGCAACGATCCACTGACGACGCTATGAATTACCGGGCCCAAATTGCCTCATTGCATTTGATAGCCTTTCTCGACTGCGCTTTCGGGAAGTGTATGACGCTCTCCAACCACTTGAACGTTTTCCCTCTTGATATGCATGGCATAACGTTTGACCCCCTGATTTGAGAGGAGCGGACATTAGGGGCGGAAACGACGTAACTTGTTCAATAAAGTCAAACGTCACCTTACGGCCACCTCAATATTACGGACACTTGCGTTTGTTCCGGCAAAAGTGGCAAATGTTTTCTTTGAAATTTACCTCTATAATACGGACCCTCTGTAGTACGGACAAGTTATTTATCACCGACACGTAAGCAATTTTGTTTTGTTCTTTTTAAATAAAAACCAGTAAGCAGCACACAGCAACAGATCTTATCAATTTTGTTTATTATGCAATCAGTTTTGCAAGATCACACACACAATAGGGGATTGTAATAAGATTGCTTAAGGAACTAGTTTTATAGTAATTGTATGGTACAAATCAAGTTCAATTTCCTGGGTTACAAAATGCCCAATATTTAATTTTGGGTTTCATGATCAGTCAGTCGACTCAAATGGACTGCATTCCGTAATGGACAAATTTGTTTCGTAGGACCATGTCCCACTCTTTAGGATCTTAGAATGATTACTATTTCTACATGGTGGTTTGTACTGCTGCTCATGCGCGTAACTGTGAATTACAATTTTAACTTTAAATTTCTATAAAAGGAATTTGCTTGCTCATGATTCTGACCGTTTGTTGGGCGTGACGAGCTCCGGGTGGCAGATTATGTAGTATTTCTCGAGTGTACATAAGTTGCATCTTTTGGTGCTGTTAGAATACGACCGAGCGCTCCTCCCAAAATCTTCCACGTGATGTTGTACTTTACTTTAGCATTTTTCAGCTTCCATAAATATTTACTTAGCTCTTTCTGGTTGCTGTGCAACACATTCTTAAAGGACTGCTTGTGGTTGGCAAGCTTAGTCTTGAAGTCGGTGTCGGTTAGCCCTACGTAATACTCATTTCCCTCACTTGAGGTGACTGTTGCCTGGTATATTATACTCTTTGTTAGGCATTGATTGTCTAGAGGACATTGGCCTTTTTTTCTGCAATTACATGATCTTTCTACACTGGCTACTTCAGGTTCTAGCGTTTGCAGCACGCGCTTATTGTGCGCGTCAATTATGCTTTTGACATTGGGCATGCAACTATATGATAATTTTAATGTGTTACAGTTGAAAATTGGTCTAAGAGCATCACTCTTGGGGAAACATTCGTCTACAATTCGTAACAACTGCTTTCCTAAGTTGGTCTTCACCTGTGCATCGTAAGGCGGGTTGAACCAGGTGATGTTTCTTTTCCTTGTCCTGCTAGTCCTTCCTCTTCTCGCTCTTGGTTGGAATTTCAATGTATATTGGTACCCGCTCTTTTCCAGGGCCACTTAATATGGTGCTACTGCGTTGTTGAATACAGATTCGTTTGACGAAATGTCTGATAGCCTAGCTGCTAAAGGAAATCTGTAGAGAAGCACGAGTTCTGTATTGGAATGGTTCAACGCCATCGAAATTAAAACAAGAAAAGTGCGTCACTTGTCAGCTTCGACATAGTAGATTTCTACCCATCCATCACGGAGAAATTGTTATCCGACGCCATTGACTTTGCAACCAAGTATGTTAACATCCCATCTACCAATAGAGAGATCATTATGCAAGCGAAAAAAACACTCCTGTCCAGTAACGACGTCCCTTGGGTAAAGAAAGACGCACCTGGTGGTTTATTTGACGTAACCATGGGCCCGAAACGTGTGAATTGGTCGTAGTCTATATGCTATCGCAATTAAAGAGCTTTTGTGGCAAAACAATAGGCCTTAATAGCGGAGCATTGTTAAGAAAAGATGGTAACCCATCGATGTGAGAAAATTTGGTTTTATAGCCATGACATCATGAACGTCCGTACATACGTACGTACGTCCGTCCGTCCGCCCGCCCCTCCATGTATGCCAATGTGACTAGTATCACGTAACCATATCACGGGCTCAAGTTTAGAGCTCATCGAGGAGGCAAAACTCCGGTTGACACTATAGCTCGTTTACAGCATACATCTTTGATATTGGACATCAATGTTATCGTCAATTGACACCTGTCAAAACAAGGTATGCGCTGACCAGTATCACGAAACCATATCTCGGCGCTCAAGTTAGACCGTATCGAGGTCAGCTGTTTTCTTTTAAGTTGACCGCTGACCAGGGACTGGTTGCTGATTGGATCGCAGGCTAAAGCAGGGTCAGACACCTTAACCAAGCTTAAATTTTCGCGCTCTTTCTGTGGCTCGACGCGGCTACACAGCCAAAAGCTCTTGACAGTCGATGCTTTTCGTGTTCAGGTACGGTTTGGAAAATATATTTTTTTTCTTACATTTTTCGCTGGTTTCTATCCAGGTTTACCATAATATAGCTGTGGTTAGGACACACTGGTGGCTACGTAGTTATTCAAGTCAAGCATTGGAGGGATATAAACTTAAAGCTGAGTGTTTATTTTTAATTTGTTTTGGGCTGCTTTTTGCTCTGAATTGCAGTTTTTGGTATGTCTTCAGATTTTTAATTTTGAATCTACTAAGGTTGCAAGATGCCTGGACGGCCTATGACAGAAGAACAGAAACGAAAGAAGACAGAAAGAGAACGAGAACGACAAAACGGCACACCAGTAATAGCTTAAAG
>NC_090874.1:70867449-70872449 GCF_036669935.1 Montipora foliosa
AATGTTCCGCGAACATCATAATTTAAAGACTCTTGAGAGGAAGTCGACAAACGCCATTAATTAAGACCGTAGTTCATTCATTTAAAACCAAAGCAGCCAAAATTACCGGAGCAAAGGAAACAGGTAGGTTCTTAGTACAGGATGGTATTCTGGTTTATCGCACACTCTTTGTTCAGTGATAATTTCTTGGTCCAATTCTTAAAGCAATCAAAGGAAAAGAAAGTGAATGAATCACATCTCCTGTGCCTGCGCGCACTTGAAAAGAATAAAAAAAAAACAAATTTAATTTTAAAACATGACTCTCTTTGGTAAAAAAAGCCTTAAACTTTCGTAACGACTTCATTATTATAGGCGAGTTTTAGAACGAGTGTGAAAAAATATGCAAGTAAGTGACGGGGCATTTAGCAGATAAGTTAGACTTTTTCTAATATTTTACTATTTTCTCCATTCTTTCAGTAAAACAAACTTTATTCTCACTGATATTAGTCTTTAAAAATATGTATTTGTGAAAGGGCAATCGTTGTGTTATTGTAATAGGAAGACGTGGCCACTAACTGTGAAACCGCACCTGACAACACAGGCTCTTCATGTACCTCGAACCACTAAGAACCTGCTTGCAGGCTAGACTAAGTGTTCGTTGAATAAAAGTGCCGTTTATTATTCGACAATTGTCACAAAAAAAAACCCCCAAAAAACCAGGATTTGTTTTCCTTCCTTCCAACCGCTTTAAGTTGGAAATCGACTGATTATTGTTTTTGCACACAGTAGTGACCTCTTTACTGACACCCATTGAATTAATAGATCCGTGTACGTGTTGGAATTTGTCACCACAATGGCTTGAGATTGATGGCACACTAGCAACTTTGAATGCTTAACATATTCAAGCAATGAAAAGAAAAACGAAAAGATGGAATGGGTGTTGACCCCTCTAAAAATAACTCTATAAACCAAAAAGGAAAGGGTGCCAAAGCAAAGCCCGGTTGTACTTAAAGAGACCCACACGTCAAGCACAAAGAGCCTATCTTCAAGTAAACTGGATTAGGTAAACCAATTTGATCCTCGTTGCATAGCAGTACAAAAGCCCTTAACGCGGAACACGTGATCTGTCAAAGTGGAAGAATGTTCCGCCCACATCATAATTTAAAGACTCTTGAGAGGAAGTCGAGAAGCGCCATTAATTAAGACCGTAGTTCATTCATTTAAAACCAAAGCAGCCAAAAATCCCGGAGCAAAGGAAAAAGGTAGGTTCTTAGTACAGGATAGTATTCTGGTTTATCGCACACTCTTTGTTTAGTGATCAATTCTTGGTCCAATTCTTGATCCAATCAAAAGAAGAGAAAGTGAATGAATCACATCTCCTGGGCCTGCGCGCACTTGTAAAAGAATAAAAAAAACAAATACAATTTTAAAACATGACTCTTTTTGATAAAAAAACCTTGAACCTTCGAACCGACTTCATTACTATAGGCGACTTTTAGAACGAGTCAGAATAGCTATGCAAATAAGCGACGGGGCACTTAGCAGATAAACTAGACTTTTTCTATTATTTTACTTTTTTGCCCGTACTTTTAGTAAAACAAAGTTTATTCTTACTGATATTAGTCTTTAAAAATATGTATTTGTGAAAAGGCAATCGTTGTGTTATTGTAATAGGAAGACGTGACCACTAACTGTAAAACCGCAGCTGACAACACAGACTCTTCATGCACCTCGAACCACTGAGAGCCTGTTCGCAGGCTAGTGTTCGTTGAATAAAAGTGCTAATTATCATTCGACAATTGTTGCAAAAAAGAAAACCAGGATTTGTTTTCCTTTCTTCCAACCACTTTAAGTTGGAAATCGACAGATTATTGTTTTTACACACAGTAGTGACCTCTTTACAGACACCCATTGAATTAATAGAACCTTCTACCTGTTGGAATTTGTCACCTTAATTAATGGCTTGAGATTGATGGCACAAAAGCAACTTTGAATGCTTAACGTATTCAAGCGGTGAAAAGAAAAACGAAAAGATACAATGGGTGTTGGCCCCTCTAAAAATAACTCTATAAACCAAAAAGGAAAGGGTGCCAAAGCAAAGCCCGGTTGTACTTAGAGAGACCCACACGTCAAGCACAAAGAGCCTATCTTCAAGTAAGCTGGATTAGGTAAATCAATTTGATCCTCGTTGCATAGCAGTACAAAAGCCCTTAACGCGGAACACGTAATCTGTCAAAGTAGAAGAATGTTCCGCCCACATCATAATTTAAAGACTCTTGAGAGGAAGTCGACAAACGCCATTAATTAAGACCGTAGTTCATTCATTTAAAACCAAAGCAGCCAAAAATCCCGGAGCAAAGGAAAAAGGTAGGTTCTTAGTACAGGATAGTATTCTGGTTTATCGCACACTCTTTGTTTAGTGATCAATTCTTGGTCCAATTGTTGATCCAATCAAAAGAAGAGAAAGTGAATGAATCACATCTCCTGGGCCTGCGCGCACTTGTAAAAAAATTAAAAAAACAAATTCAATTTTATAACATGACTCTTTTTGATAAAAAAACCTTAAACCTTCGAACCGACTTCATTACTATAGGCCACTTTTGGAACGAGTCAGAATAGCTATGCAAATAAGTGACGGGGCATTTAGGAAATAAGCTAGACTTTTCTGTTATTGTACTTTTTTGTCCGTACTTTTAGTAAAACAAAGTTTATTCTCACTGATATTAGTCTTTAAAAATATGTATTTGTGAAAGGGCAATCGTTGTGTTATTGTAATAGGAAGACGTGGCCACTAACTGTGAAACCGCACCTGACAACACAGGCTCTTCATGTACCTCGAACCACTAAGAACCTGCTTGCAGGCTAGGCTAAGTGTTCGTTGAATAAAAGTGCCGTTTATTATTCGACAATTGTCACAAAAAAACCCCCTAAAAAACCAGGATTTGTTTTCCTTCCTTCCAACCGCTTTAACTTGGAAATCGACAGATTATTATTTTTACACACAGTAGTGACCTCTTTACTGACACCCATTGAATTAATAGATCCGTGTACGTGTTGGAATTTGTCACCACAATGGCTTGAGATTAATGGCACACTGGCAACTTTGAATGCTTAACATATTCAAGCAATGAAAAGAAAAACGAAAAGATACAATGGGTGTTGCCCCCTCTAAAAATAACTCTATTAACCAAAAAGGAAAGGGTGCCAAAGCAAAGCCCGGTTGTACTTAAAGAGACCCACACGTCAAGCACAAAGAGCCCATCTTCAAGTAAACTGGATTAGGTAAATCAATTTGATCCTCGTTGCATAGCAGTACAAAAGCCCTTAACGCGGAACACGTGATCTGTCAAAGTGGAAGAATGTTCCGCCCACATCATAATTTAAAGACTCTTGAGAGGAAGTCGACAAGCGCCATTAATTAAGACCGTAGTTCATTCATTTAAAACCAAAGCAGCCAAAAATCCCGGAGCAAAGGAAAAAGGTAGGTTCTTAGTACAGGATAGTATTCTGGTTTATCGCACATTCTTTGTTTTAATTAGTGATCAATTCTTGGTCCAATTCTTGATCCAATCAAAAGAAGAGAAAGTGAATGAATCACATCTCCTGGGCCTGCGCGCACTTGTAAAAGAATAAAAAAAAACAAATTCAATTTTAAAACACGACTCTTTTTGATAAAAAAACCTTGAACCTTCGAAACGACTTCATTACTATAGGCGACTTTTAGAACGAGTCAGAATAGCTATGCAAATAAGTGACGGGGCATTTAGCAGATAAGCTAGATTTTTTCTATTATTTTACTTTTTTGTCCCTACTTTTAGTAAAACAAAATTTATTCTCACTGACATTAGTCTTTAAAAATATGTATTTGTGAAAAGGCAATCGTTGTGTTATTGTAATAGGAAGACGTGGCCACTAACTGTAAACCGGCCGCAGCAGACAACACAGACTCTTTATGCGCCTCGAACCCGGCACCGAGAGCCTATTCGCAAGATAGTGTTCGTTGAATAAAAGTGCCAATTATATTCGACAATTGTTGCAAAAATAAAGAACAGGATTTGTTTTCCTTTCTTCCAAGCGCTTTAAAATGGAAATTGACGGATTATTGTTTTTACTCACAGTAGTGACCTCTTTACAGACACCCATTGAATTAATAGATCCGTCTATCTGTTGGAATTTGTCACCACAATGGTTTGAGATTGATGGCACAAAGCAACTTTGAATGCTTAACGTATTCAAGCGATGAAAAGAAAAACGAAAACATACAATGAGTTTTGTCTCCTTTAAAGATAACTTTATAAACCAAAAAGGAAAGGGTGCCAAAGCTAAGCCCTGTTGTACTTAGAGAGACCCACACGTCAAGCACAAAGAGCCTATCTGCAAGTAAGCTGGATTAGGTAAATCAATTTGATCCTTGTTGCATAGCAGTACAAAAGCCCTTAACGCTGAACACGTGATCTGTCAAAGTGGAAGAATGTTCCGCCCACATCATAATTTAAAGACTCTTGAGAGGAAGTCGACAAGCGCCATTAATTAAGACCGTAGTTCATTCATTTAAAACCAAAGCAGCCAAAAATACCGGAGCAAAGGAAAAGGGTAGGTTCTTAGAACAGGATAGTATAATTCTGGTTTATCGCACACTCTTTGTTTAGTGATCAATTCTTGGTCCAATTCTTGATCCAATCAAAAGAAGAGAAAGTGAATGAATCACATCTCCTGGGCCTGCGCGCACTTGTAAAAGAATAAAAAAAACAAATTCAATTTTGAAACTTAACTCTTTTTGATAAAAAAACCTTGAAGCTTCGAACTGTCTTCATTACTATAGGCGACTTTTGGAACGAGTCACAATAGCTATGCAAATAAGTGACGGGGCATTTAGCAGATAAGCTAGACTTTTTCTATTATTTTACTTTTTTGCCCGTACTTTTAGTAAAACAAAGTTTATTCTCACTGATATTAGTCTTTCAAAAATATGTATTTGTGAAAATTCAATCGTTGTGTTATTGTAACAGGAAGACGTGGCC
>NC_090874.1:70879949-70884949 GCF_036669935.1 Montipora foliosa
AGCGATGCAAGCAAATTGGACCACTACATCATTACTTCACACTCAGTGTCTGGCTCCAAATGCAGTTTCATGGCATTTATATATAAATACTACAGCTTCCACTATCCAACTTTTTTCCTCCTTAAAACGTGTTTTCCGTGTACCTCTTACAAGTACATATACCATCATTAAAAAGGGGAGGGGTCACCGAGCTCGTTCAGGAGAAAATAGCGATGCCTTGACAGATTAAGCTTGGTGTCAATGAAAATCCGCCATTCTATCAATGTGCGCGAGCTAATGCGCGCGCCAATGTTACGCGAGAGTTGCACCAGCATTCACATCTAGCCAGAAGTTCAACTTCGAACTTAACGCTCCGTCAATTGAAAATAGACCTCTAGATTTAAACGCTTTACCCTTCACCAGTGCCTTTGTGGAAAAATCAATGCCCAGTCTGAGCCCCACTGTGTTAGAAGATAAGTTTGCAACATGTCTCTCTGGCTTCGCTGAGTTGTTATCTGGTAGCAAAAAAGAAGACGATCAGAGTGCCGGCTTCGTTTTGGATTTTCGTCCAGGAGAGGGAATTAACAACCGCTTGGTCTTTTACACGGGTGGATGGGGTATGAAGTTTGTTCCCGTTATTGGAAAGATTCTGGCGGACCTGACCATCAGAGGCAGAACAGATTACAGCAAGCTCATAGAACCAATGAACCAACCGAGGCATTCTGGTGGAAGATAAAGATATCTCACTGACGAAATCGGGCCAGAAACAAGTTGGGCTCACAATTTCGAAACGAGCGGCAAAATTAAAAATGATCTGGTTTTGAACATTCTATTGAAACAAATCATAGTGTTAGATTCTTTTATGCAGACAGTACTATCGTTTTTAAATTGTGAGTTTTTACTTCGTCCTTACTCAATCTTGCAAGTACGAAGGTCAATTACGATCACTGGACCAAGATCTAAAATTAACGAATCACATGAAGTACTCCGTTGAAGAAATCATTGTATTACTCATGTAATCGAAGCATATCACTCTTTAATGAACCAAACACAAATGCCGGGATAAAATACAAATACAAATGCCGGGATAAACACTCTATTGCTACTTTTAGTAATTGGCCAAAAAATCAAGCTCCAT
This sequence comes from Montipora foliosa, assembly GCF_036669935.1. Classification (NCBI taxonomy): domain Eukaryota; kingdom Metazoa; phylum Cnidaria; class Anthozoa; order Scleractinia; family Acroporidae; genus Montipora; species Montipora foliosa. The sequence goes on from NC_090874.1 coordinate 70,881,067, forward strand.
TAAATAAATTAATAATTAATGATAATAACGAGCAAAATCAGTCAAAACCAATCGCACTTGCACGCGCGCAAGTTTTCCTGCGCTTTGAGCAAATTACACGTAATTATTGTGAGTTCTGATTGGTAAATATTGTTGTTTGCTCCAGAGTAATTACTTTGGTATTGTTTCCTCGACAATCATTTGAAAAGTTCTCCAGCAAACCATGTTTTTCATTTCGTGCTGCACAATTTGCTTAACAGCTTCGACATGGCCACTATTGCAATGGCAGGTGATGTGAGAAAGCGACGGCTGGGAAGGCTTCCCGTCAAGAACGAGCCGAATTGGATAACTGGGGATCTCAAGATCCCCTGCGGGATAGAGCCTATGCCGAAAGCCCTTCGCCGGGAAGAATCCCAAGTTTCCACCTCAGAGAAATTAATCAAAGATCCTATCCAACAAAGCAACCTTCTTAAGCCATTAACAGATGATATAACTATGTACGGCCTCAATTATGCGTACCAGAGCCAGTATGAGAAAATGAAAACACCCGAAATACATTCAAAGACGAAAAAACGAAAGGAAGTGATTGTCGTCGGAGCTGGTATGGCGGGACTTGTGGCAGCTTATGAGTTGGAACAAGTTGGACATGATGTCATAGTGCTGGAAAGCCAAGACCGAGTAGGTGGCAGAGTTCATACACTGCGAGGAGATTGCTTTGATGGGAAACTCCAAGGGGAGGGTAAGTGATAATACCAATGGAGCATTTTGACTCACGTGGCTAACAGGTATGCTAATTTAAATAGATTTTAATTCGTAGAGGATTAGTTTTGATATGGCATGGCTGCCGCTTTTTAAGTTTGGAACACCAACATGGCTGTCAATACGTCATGTGAAAATGCTCTATAAGAGTAGCGTCTTCAAGAAGTGTCCATAAAATCCCGGTCGAATTGAAATTTGGAAATTATGGTTTTTGAATAGAGAGGAAAACCAGAGTATTCGGAGAAAAACGTTTCGGAGCAGAGTAAAAAACCAACAACAACGCAATCTATATATGACGTCAAGGCTGAGAATCAAACCTGGGAGACCTTATATTATCACGTCTGTCTTCCCTACTCCCTGCCCGCTGGGTGGATTTGTCACTCTCTACAAGTCTCTTTCGCCATTAAAAACAAAGATGTTGACAGTTCGTAGAAGTGTACGACCTCGACAATCGATGGGAAAATAGAGGGGCTGGGAATAGTTTACCTTTCTATCATATATGCGCCATACCCACTTCATAAACCTAGCTCATCCGGTCCAATACCGTCAACGAAGCGTCTTTAAGTACGCTTTATTGTCCGCTTTTGGTTCGATGTTGAGTTAAACGACACTGGGAATGAGGTTGTGCTGATATCGGTGAGGTTTGGATATATATCATTATTAAAAACTAGATTAATGGATAATGCAATTCCAGATTCTTGACTGGCTTAGCCATCATGGTATATGATCTATTATATCATGCTCTACAAATATCAGTGACTGTACACATCAGTTTTGTTGTTTTTACAAAACAAAGTAGAGAAGATTCGTCCATAATTGTGGGCGTTTTTATAAAACATATTCCATTCGCGCTTGTTGGATATGAGGCGATTACAGCCAATTCGGCGCTACGCGCCTCGTTGGCTATCTATCATCTCATATCCAACGCGCGCACGTGGAATAATTGTTAATTATTTTATCTATCAAATAAACTAAATATTGCGCGCGCTGTGATTGGTCGTTGTTTGTGGTCTATTAGACGACAGACGCACAATGACGTTATCATTGAAAATCCTTCACTCTCTTTTTTAAAAATGGTGAAAATTTAAGAATCGTTTAACGAGATTGGGCGAGCGAAGACATGGAAAAAAAACTCTGTTGAGACTGTGGACAAATTCGAAAAGCAAGATTTAGAGAAAAAAACCTTTCTTTGTTGAAAATAATTTGGAAAAAAATCTCGATCAGGCTCGGTCGAGCTTGTTTGCTCTTAAAACATTTTGACGTTATGTGTGATCTATTAAGGCCTGGCCAAATGGATCCAACATGTTGGTGCAACATCATTTAACACTGAATCCAACATTTTCACTCATTTGGCCACCATGTTGCTTGATGTTAGATGTTGTTGGACGAAGTTTGACTTCAACGTCATCCAACATTCTTTTATTTTTAGGTGTGAACAACAATTTTGCATTCGTTCATGCCCACTAACGTGATTCTACGACTATCGGTATTCATGGTGATGATTTATTCGTTGCATTAGCTTTGCGCGTTTCTACGTCAGTTCAAGCTGCAGAATGGCGAACGCACAATGTTTTAAATGTCTGAGTGACGAAAGCTTGGGCGTTCTCTTTTCGAACAGAAAGAACGGCAAAGGAGCAAGCGAAACGGCAAGATCGGGTAAAGCAAGAAGCTGGTCGATAGGTCTCGATAGGTCTTTCGCCATTTTTTGGTCAAACCAGCATGGCGAGAGTTTGTTTTCTAGGAATTCTTGGTAGATTTTGGTCGCAGACCGCAGAGTGTAAATGTTGGATTTAACATTTCAAGATCGTCCAACAATGTCGGATTCGACAATGTTGCATGTTGTTGGATCAGTTTAGTCAGGCCACATATATCTTTTATTTATTTGTCTATTTTGCTCTTTGATCTTCCTTTTTGTTTCGTCATCTGTGAGTTTCACCGGGTTTTATATCGAGGGTGCGATGATGCATCTACAACCTTCAGTAGCTAATTCAGACCAAGATTAATGGGAGGGACCCTTGCGGCAAGGGCCATAATGTAATATTATGACGTGCTTCAGCCTTGTTACCCTCGCCTTTTGACCAAAAATGAGAAGTGGCCTGGGTCCCAGGATCCACCATTGACCTTCCATGTTGTTTTTTAATAGTTTTGCGTATTTGCGCATGCTCGAAATCTTGATACCATATTTGCTCACAACTCCATATTCAAACCAGAGTTGATTCAACGGAGTTTGTGATGTCAAATGTTAAACATTAGGAACGTGTTGGGAAAAGTTTTCTTCTACGTCAAAACAGAGGGGGTATAAAAAATTCCCAGTTGTATGTTCAGTACTCACAAATCAAGATGATTGCCGATCACGCCTTTGTCTGTAGCAAAATCTTGACAATTTTTCTTCTTTATTTACAATGCAAATATAGCTGGCGCAATGAGACTCCCGTGTAGTCCCGAAGATGAAAACAAGACCCACTTTCTTACAGATTTTTATGCTAGACAGTTTGGCTTAACTCTGGTTGAATTTGCCAACTCCTGCGATGAAGCCTATCTCAAGTTTTATAACATGAAAAAGGCTGTTAAAATAAAGGGTAAGCAAAATAATGATGAGAAATGCACGCAAATATTTATCACGTGTTTCACTATGTAGAGAAAATATCTGTTGACAAATACCCTGTTTGTTATTCCACTGAACAAACAACAGGACTATGGGGTACTACATACATACATACATACATACATACATACATACATACATACATACATACATACATACATACATACATACATACATACATACATACATACATACATACATACATACATACATACATAGACATTAATAATCCAAGAAGTCGTAGAAGTCGTGAGACTATACAGGATACTAAAACAGTCTGCGACGAAATAGAAAAGGGGCAAAAATAAATAAATAAATGACTTAATTAAATTATTTACAACATGTAAATATTTACATTCATTCGCGTTGCAATATTGTTTTATGGTTGGCAAAGCATTCGCTTAGAAGGCAGTAACAGACTCAGCATTAACAGCAACCATAAAAAAAACCATTCCAGGACGGGGGGGGACGACAACAGGAAAAAAAGTGAACTTATATACATTAGTGCGGCCAAAGATATGTCTGAACTTATGAGGGTGG
>NC_090874.1:70892449-70897449 GCF_036669935.1 Montipora foliosa
ATCCCCATTTCATATTCATCCTTTTTCCACTGCGGGAGTGCGGGACTGCGGGAGCAGTAGTTTTACCCCCATTTCATATACTTGCTTTTTCCACTGCGGGAGTGCGGGACTGCGGGAGCAGTAGTTTTATCCCCATTTCACATTCATCCTTTTTCCACTGCGGGAGTGCGGGAGTGCGGGAGCAGTAGCTTTATCCCCATTTCATATTCATCCTTTTTCCACTGCGGGAGTGCGGGACTACGGGAGCAGTAGGTTTATCCTCATTTCATATTCATCCTTTTCCCACTGTGGGAGTGCGGGACAGCGGGAGCCATAGATTACCAGCTCAAACTTTCATCGACTTCGGGACTGCAGGAGCAAGCGTTCAATGTACGCAATCGTGGCCGGGTATTCTGAAGTTGCTCCGGAACAACAAACAGTCTTCGCCAGTATCAGATCTACAAAAGCATATCGCTTTGGGGTCAGGTTGGGTTTGGGGGATATAGCGCTTTTGTGTATACCACCGCCCAAGGATCTCTGGTGGTATACAATATCTCCTAAAATGATTCAGTTTTAGTACAGCACAGTTCCAATGCTCAATGACAGGGTTAATTCTCTCACAAACTCATCCCTCAATTTGTTGTCCAATACTGCATACAACAAACTCATAGTACTTGAGTTCAGTTGAAAAGGTGCTGCTGAACCTGATCGTAATACTGGTGATCTCTTTTGAGACTGAGATTTCCGTTATTCTCAGTTAGACAGGAACTGTTACATGTAATCCTCAAAAGTCAATTCTTTCAGACAGTTCTTCACTTTACCTCTCCACAAGCATGACCACAACAGTCACAGCAGCACATAAAAGCTGGAGTTGCATGAAGCCAGGGGTATTGTTTATTGATAAATGTTCCACACTTTTCAATCCTGAAGTTTTCGTGTTTTTCTCTCATGATTTTTTTATAAGCATTTATTGCTGTACTTTCATGTTTACGACCATGTTCTGTAGCATCATTAGAAAACGTGAAAATATTTGGATAACAGATTGTCTTTATGAGCTGGATTACAGTGACTGACTTGCTTACTGATAGAAGCACCAATTCTTCCTGCTCATTGACGGAAAAATTACTGTTTTAGACCTTTATAGCTTGGTTTCTTGTATCTTCCTGTGCAATTCTAATTTCATCGTCATTAAAAAGTTCACCAGTACAGTACTTATCAAAGAGGTCTGTGATGGTTTTAATGTTCCTTTTTTGTGATACAAATGACTGAGAAAATGGAGGAATTAAACTTAACAGTACTGGTTTGGTATTGCAGGAGTTCAGCTTAGCATAAAAATCACTCAATTCGCCAGGCGATGGAATTGCGATTTCAGGGTTATCTTGCTTTGCAATGGCTAGGGTTTCCTCTTTTGAAGAATCCAAAATATCAGTGGAAACATCAAGTTTTTGCGTAAGTTTCCTGGCTGATGTGAAATCAGTATTTTCTACTTCAGAATATGGAATTTTTTTGATATAAGATGGCATAATCCATGAGAATTTTAGCTCGGTACACGCCAGTTTACCTCGTAAGGTTTTGTGATTGGCGAACTTTTCCTACCACAACAAACTTTTCGGCAACGACATTTTGAATGAAGCCTGAAGCCATGTGATTGTAGGCTTGAAGGCTGCGAAAGGCTTTGAACTGTTCTTGCAAATAATGACTTGTTTCAAGAAGCAAATACGATGATAAATCTACTGATTCTACCGGCGGTAAACATTCTGGATCGCATTTCTTGTCGGGAATTATAAATGGATAAACCCCAATAGGAGAAATTTCTTCTCTGTATCGTTTCTTGACCTTTGAATCAAGACTCTCGGCGTAATCTCCAAGTTTCACGGGCTGATCAGTCATTCTAATTCCAACGTTATTTTTTCCTGTAAGTATTGAGGTTTCAAACAATCTGAATTGCCAATTGGATTCTACGACTTTTAGAGCATCAGATATATTATTTTACAAGAGATTATCTCGCTAAAAATAATTTTAAACGCAGCAAAAGTGAGCTCACTATGAAAATCTCCGTATCTTTCTTTACAATGTTTGACTCACGTGGAACACCAATATGGCGGAGCCTCATTTAAATATATCTGTCAAAAGCTCGTGATGTCACGTGAAAACGCTCTATAGTTGACGTAGTATGGCAGTGTGGCCACGTCGACCCACAGAAAGCGCGCGAAAAATGAAGCCTCATTTATGTGTGGGTGTTAGCCTAGGTTCAGCCTGTGATCCAATAGAAAACCAGTACCAGGTGAGCGGTCAACTTGAAAAAAAAAACAGCTGACCTCGATGAGCTGTAAACTTGAGCCCACGATATGATCGCGTTATACTGGTCCGCGGATACCTTGTTTTGATAGGTGTCAATTGACCAAAGCAAAATGTATACTGGTCACATTGGCATAAATGGAGGGGTGGATGCACGGACGTACGTACAGTCGATGCCGTCATAGCTATAAAACCAAAATTTCTCGCATCGACCGGTTATCATATTTTCTTAACTATGGTGCTCCGCGCGAGCGCATTCGGCGCGCGGAGCCTCCCAATGGCCAGTCTGGCCGGTCTGTTCTGTCAAATGGAAAGCGCCCAAACTCTGTGGCGGAAAAGATCAACGCTTTGTTGGTCTGCGAAACAGTACTGCATTAAAATCCATATGAAACGATATTGATAAGGAAAACCTTATCATTACCGCTCCATTATTGTCGAGCACAATTCTATAGATTTATCAGTGTGAAATTCCTCTGAAGTTATCCTTTATAATATATATATATATAGTCAGTTAAGTAGATCCCTTGAGCTAACAACGTATCACAGGAGGATCGCAAATGGATTCACAGTCCAAGACGGTTGAGGAGAAATTGAGAGAACGTTACAGGAAACTCAACACTGGACAACTTCTGGGGAAAACTGTAATTGCCCTGAGCGGGATTTGAACCCACGTCCCCCTGATCACTAGTCGGGTGTGATGACCACTACACTATCAGGACAACCATGCTGGCAACATGGCTGATTGATCACTTAGTGTGTGGCATTTACATTAATTACCCTTGTCCGCCTGTGAATCACATGTTGATCCAGCGTTATCACATAGAAAACCGGCCCATTAGGGAGTCCCACGTAAATGCCACACACTAAGTGATCAATCAGCCATGTTGCCAACATGGTTGTCCTGATAGTGTAGTGGTCATCACACCCGACTAAAATGCTTCGAGCCAACAGAGATGCTGCGCCAGAAGGATCCGAAAGGATTCACAGTCCAAACCTCGAGAAGATAATTTAAAATTGTTATAGAGAACGAGGACGGACAACTTCGAGCGAAGGCAAATATATACAGTAAAAATTCTTAAAATGATAAAAAATTTGATAAAAATACGTTTCGGTCTGTGACCTTCATCAGTTGCAGTGCAAGTGAATAGTAAATTACAATTTCCTTAAATAAGTTTACAGTATAAAAGATAACAAGACATTACAAAGATGATTACATAACAGGGCGTGATAACACATATTCGCAAAAAATTAACAAGTGATGAACAATCGGTAATTACTACGCGTGAAACCGATGACAATACGAAACGAACCCACGGGAAAAACCAAACCGAAAGATAAAATAAAAGAATAAAAACATACAAATAAAATGAAAAAAGAAGAAAAGAAAAGGCTGTCGAGACCACTGAGAATGTCAAGGAGCTAGCGTTAAAAATAAAAGGGCGAGAGTTAAAACAAAATTCCCAATCAAAGCCCCTGAAACCGTGCCGCAACAGGGCACAAAAGGCGCCCCGAACTGGGCCCTTAAACAGCATTGTAATAAATTCCGAGTTGGGGGCCCCCGCCCAATTTACATGTGATCTCTACGTTAATTGTAGTTTATTTCAAGCCAAAAGGTGGCAAAGAAAACAACTGTGCATTCCAATATGCCTCTTTAGTGATAAGGAGTTTCTCGATGCTGCATGAATTGTCGACAGTCTCCTACACTTGATCAATACATTGGAATGAGAAGTCGCTTAAATCATGTGGTGTTTTGTTGAAATGTACCGCTACCTCACAAGTCTTTTTTTTGGTGACCATAGCAGACTTATGGTTGCGAAATCTAACTCTAAAGTCAGTTGTTGTAGAACCAATGTATTGCAAGCGACATTTCTTGCACGAAGCCAAATAAATAATGTTCTTGGAATCACAAGAAAGTTTTGATCGTATTTTGTAACTTTTACCTGTTTGAAAACTTAGAAATGGGTTACAAATGTTACAAATGGGTCAGAAAACTTAGGTGAAATTTCAAACCAAGGGGTCAGAACAGGTGAGATTTCAAACCAAGTAGCTAATTGGATAGTTAACAAAGAAGCCAAACCAGGGGTTGCCTTTAAAAACATCAAAACCCACAAAGTAGGGAATCCTCTTAGGCTCATCACATCTTGTTGTGGTACGGCAATAGAAAATCTCTCAGCCTTCACTGAATTTTATTTGCAACCACTGGCTCGCAAATTGCCGTCTTTCATCAAAGATACTACCGATTTGCTGAATAGAATTGAGGATCTTAACCGGAGTGGCCCTTTTCCCGGGGGCACTTTATTAGTTTCATGGGATGTTGTGTCAATGTTCCCTAACATTGATAATCAACTTGGTCTCACTGCAGTAAAGAAAGCACTAGATGCTAGAGAAAATCAACTTCCATCTACAAATTGTATTTTGGAAGCGGTAGAAATTTGTTTGAAGAGCAATCATTCGGTTTTTAAAGAAAATTTTTTTCGACAAATTCATGGTACAGCTATGGGCCCAAAGAATGCTTGTAGTTACGCGGATCTTGCCATGGGTGAAATAGATTTTCAGGCTAAATTTTTTGGCCCCATAAAGCAGGCTTTATGGTGGCGATACCGTGACGATGTTTTTGACCTTTGGCAACAGGGCCTTCTTGCACTGCACGAGTTTACCGAATTTATAAATTCTTTATACCCTACCATAAAATTTGAATTAGTTTTTTCTGAGCGCGCGCTCCA
>NC_090874.1:70902449-70912449 GCF_036669935.1 Montipora foliosa
TTTTTTGCAGACGAAGACTAGATTCTGGGAGAAGAAAGATGGAATCAAAGGAGGGTTTTCGAAAACAAACCTTCCAATTGGTCAGATTCATTACCAAGACAACTATGATGACGACTCGGAGGGAGAAAAGGGCATGCTGTTGATTTACACGTGGAAGACAGAAGCCTTACTCTTTGGCTGTCTTGAACCGCACGCTGCTCTACGGGAGGCCAAAGAACAGATTGCCACTATCCACCCAGAGATCGAAGAGCAGTTTGAAGAGGGAAAGGTTTGGGCATGGTACGACAAGCCATCCGCTCAGGGGGCCTACACCGTTCTAAAGCCTAACCAGTTTCAGAACGTCCGGTGGTTACTGTATCCAATGTACAACATATTCTTTGCCGGAGAAGGACTCTCCTTTGCTTCAGGATGGATTCAGGGTGCCCTGGAGTCTGGTCTGAGAGCAGCTTACCAGTTCTACATTCGCAACGAAAGTGATTGGAGATTTGAAGAGTTACGTCCTTCTGTGTAAGCTCGAGCGCCTTGACTACTTTCTCTGTTTAATTCGTGACTAATTTTGTTTAAGCCTTTTTTATTTTGCGTTCAAAAACTAATATTCTATAGACTTAAGTTAATGACTGATTTTCAGCTTTTTGTGGACGAACTGAATGCTCTCCGTCGGTATTTCAAAAATTTCTCATTCTGATGGATGTATCGACTTAGGGGAAAATAACGATATATACATAAGCAACAATTGTGTCACTTTCCAACGAGCTAGCGGGAAAAAATGGCCATAGGAGTAGATACAGGAGGTGCGTAAGAAGGACAAGAACTTGCATAAGGAGCACAATGACCACTTTCTGGCCTATTTTGCATTTCGATGCCTAGCCATTTTGTTCATGTCAATCGAGACAAGTGTGTCAAAAATACATGGCAACATACCCGAGAAGGATATATGAGTTACTGACCAAGGGGGAGGTCAAGATGGCTGGATATTGGCCAAGTTCTTTTTTTTTTTGCGTTTTTTTTTTTGCGAGTCAATGATCTTTGATCTTGCGGGAGACCAAGCGAGAAATCCCGAGCGGGCTAGATAGGTCCATCTTGCCCGCTCAGGTAGCCAATCACAGCGTGGGACTTGGTTCGTCTTGCCCGCTCACGGAGCTACTCATATAATAAGAAACAATATAGGTTTTGTCTATATTCACTCGATTTAGAGAGATTATCTAAAATCTCCAATTGTTTTGTTCTTCGGAAATTTAGCTGCTTTCACAAGTATTTTTCGAAAGTATTTTTGATAATTGCTTTTGTGTGTATATTTAGTTTTTCAAGCGAAAGCTTAAAATAACTTTTGATAAGATTATCCAACCCCTTTTGCAAAATCCTGTATCTGCCCCCTCAGGAATATCAATAGGCCATTTCCGAGTTCATGTCTGCCTCCTCTTCAAAGCGAGTCTAAGTGCAGAGTTTTTGTAATGGTAATTAGTTATACTTTACATATGAATGAAAACTAATTTTCATAACAAAAACTTCGCACTTAGACTCGCTTTGAAGAGGAGGCAGACATGAAGTCGGAAATGGCCTATAGGCAAGGCGTTGAACTTAAGCCGTCTTCACATTCAACGTTGATTATGATCAACTGGGGCCGGTTGCTCGAAGCCTGGTTAGCGATAACCATTGGTTAACCGGTATCAAAACCTACAGGTTTCCATGGTATTTAACGCTGGTTAGCGCTAACCATGCTTCGAGCAAGCCGGGCCTGAAGTATAACTCAGGTTATCATACTCCATTCAGTTTTATTCAATTATGGTTATTTTGACATCTGCGAAAATTCAAATACAATAGGCAGGGTAACCTCGCAGTGTGAGACAGAATGGTGCCGTATCGCGCGGATGCCACGATTATCATCATCATGCTTGAGGCGAGAATACCGAGAACAGAGGAAGACAAATCCAGATCCTCGCCAGGAGCCCATCTGGAGCGTGCAACTTCCATACAGCGTCTGTGAAACGGCGTTTTCACAAGTAGGTTTATTTTTAGACTAGCCCTTCCCGCGAATTAGGTCAAAAAAAACAAAGGCAGTTCCGGTTCGGTGACCCTATGACGTCAGCTTAATTTCTTGTAATTGGTCATCGGGCTCCTGTGGGAGTCTAATTAGCGGGAAATTCAATCTAAAAATAACCTTACTTGTGAAAACGCCGTTGCACGAACACAGTAGAGTTGTAGGCTCCAGATGGACTCCTGTCCTCGCTCTATAAAGCTATTAGAAGTTTCGTCTGCTCAAACCAACACATGTTCGCCATTCTGTTCAATTAAGCACTGTAATTACTTCAAACAACCCCCTTGAGACATCCTCGGAGACCCAGGGCCCGATCGCGGATGCAAGGGGAAGTCTAAAACGAGTGAAAGAAAATGGCGACGAAGAAAGCATAGTAGGGGGAGAAGAGCCCCTGGGGACACGTTCTTACCAGATCAGTTGCAAACAGTCGGGGTAATTTGGAATTCTGGTTGGTGCAAGAAATTCTTTGTGTTTTTCTGCCCAATCAGAGGTCACCAGGCCGTGAAGTCGTTTCGTGGCTTCTTACACGGAAATCACTTGATCGTCATACTCGCCTGGTTCGTTTAGCAAGGTTTTGTTCGAGGACAAAAGTCTCAATCACAGCACAATGTACAGGGAATCGTCCGGAATATGGGACAAGAAATACGCTGGACCTTTCGAAAGTATCGTTACAGTTAGCATATTTCCAAGTGCGCGAGATTTGTTTAAAGATGTCCTCCCCGATTCACCTAACATTACAGTGATTAATTTTGATCTGGCAATTATTTTTGTTCTGTCCCCTTTTCCTGGTCAAGGTATTTCTTGATCTCTTGCAGCAATTGCTGTGGATAAAACGTTGCTATTCTCGACAAATTCTTGATCGCACGGGTTACACTCCTATGTCGAGCACGCAGCAAGACTTTATTTCAATGCGCGCCAAATTTAACGATATCGAGCTCGTGTTCTCTTCACGATATTGTTCACGACGAGCCACCCGAAAGAAACAATTGACGACTGTTGCCGAATATGTTCTTACGTTTTTGTTAACAAGAAGAGAAAGCGAAGCTTTCGTTTTAGGTGGCTGAAACCAGTTTCAACGCTTTCAAGGGACCTTGTTTAGTAGAAGGATTGGCACTACAACACTTTATCACGTAACAGCAATGTTATGGTACCATATGAAGCATGAATTATTGCTGAACAAGATGCAGTCATTTTTGTGACGTAACAAATTACCATGGTAACAGGAAAGCCCTGCAAAAACACCATGAATTTTGGCTTTAGTCGCTCATATCTGAAAAACGAACTCGGTGACCCCAATTATATATTGCACAAAAGTGATCAGCAGGCCAAGCTGAAACTATTGGTAAAGTTTAAGAAAATATGTGGAGTGGATTCAGAGCTATCTTAAATTTTCATTTATTTAAGGTGGCTCTGAATACGCTCCACATAACTTTTTTTTAAACTTTACGGAGAGTTTCACTCTGGCATGTTGATTACATTTCAGAAATGAAAAATGGGCGTCACCAGGAACCCATGACGGCTCCTGGCGTCACCTAGTTCGTTTTTGAGATATGAGGAGCTGAAGCCGAAATATGGGGTGTTTTGCAGGGCTTTCCTGTTGCCACGGTAACGTTTTACGTCACAAAAATGACCAAATCTTTTTCAGAAATAATTGGTGTTTTATATGGTACCATAACATTGCTGTTAAATGAACGTTTCTTTCAAGTGTTGAAACCGTTTTGAGCCACCTTAAACCACTTCCACCATCCTCGGTGATGTCTTGTCTTGGTGAGTTAAAAAAACACCATGAGGAAAGCACCCAAACATGAAAATCAAGTTGCCACTGTTTTCCAAAATCAAGCAAAGGAACATCCGTCAAGGTGTGCACATTTCCAATAATTATGTATGCATACACACACTGTATGTAGATGTAGAATACTTACAGTGTACTAGAAAATAAAATTTGCCATCGTTGTAATGGCATGTCCTTAAGTTTCAACTTTACTGCGAATTACTTAGTTTAACTTATTACAAAATATGCCATATCCTTATCCTTTAACGAGGCTCTGAACAGGTGTTCAACCGGCTTAATGCCACAAATGCCACCTGAGCCGCTCCTGAGGATAATGAATCAAGATTAATGCAACCGGAAATAGAGTTTGTTAGATTTGGTCAGGTTTATCTAAAAAGTTCGTCCAATGCCCTTCTCTGATTTGTTTGGAAACAAGTGAGAAGCGTTATTTTGCATTCTTAAAGTGAATTTTCCAAAAATTATCTTGTGAAATTTTTTTTCATCTTTCAGCTTTCTCATAAATATTTCAAATTCTACTTCAGTTTATAGTTCTTTCTCACATCATGTACTGGGTCAGAGAATTATGATATGGTTTCGAAATTTAAAAAATAAAATACTGCTCACCGAATTAGTTTTCGAGATACTTTTCAAACCCCAAGTTTTAGTGGGTCTTTGAGCAGCACTGTACCATTACCATAGCAACAGTTGGGACCCAGCAAACACCGTTTAATACATAAAATTCTGTTTTGCACACGTCTCATTTTGTTACTCAAATTGTGTTCTGTGTTTAAATTGTTAAAATCAAGTTCTAATTTGTTTTCCAAATTCTATTCTGTTTGAATATTGTTCGCTAAATTCAGTTCTGTCGCCTAAATTCTATTTTACTTTGAAATGGCAATTTGCCTAAATTATATTATCTTGCAAAGCGGTGATTCGCTCAAATTCAATTCTGTTTCACATGCGGATTTGTTTGTGAGCCTCGGACCGAGTGTACCACGGCCAAGTGAAGAAGCCTTGGCCACATCTGCTTGTTCTTTCGAAAAATGGCGGCATGCAGCAGTTCGTGGGTTTCTTCACCAGTTGCTACACTCGATAGTTCGCCAAATCGAAAACAATAACGGTCGTGGTGACAATGCAGACGGAGTTTTGTACCTAGTTGATTGGCTTTATAATTGTTTGGTTCGCTATGTGGGTTGTACAATATCGACGTGACACATTGTTCGTCTTGTTGGTAGAAGCCGAGACATTCTTGAAGAGATTGTCAACGCTCATTCAAATAGTGATAACAATGGGGGTGACAGGCCTACACAACTCCTATCCAGGTGTTTTAGACAGCTTAGAGTTTGGCTCGAACGAGTATGTCTTTTAAGGATCTGCCCCTTTTGTACGAAACGATCGGGGTATCTTGAAAAATTTCGCTCATTAGGGATTGTTGCTGGATTAAATGCCATTCTTGCCTGAGTGTTTGTTTAAGATTAGGCACTGTTGAGCGGTGTTGTGTGACGAACAACAAGATTCGTTTATCTTTTTTGCATTTCTGTCGGAGGGCAAGTTTTATGTCCTCAAATTTGATGTCTTGATAGTGTTGCCGTAATCAGGTTTTATGGGTATCCTCGTTCGATAAGATGTGTGATGTGGTTTGAAATGCGTTTCTATGAAAAAATATAGGTTTGCTTGCGAATCGCTCGCTTTTATAAACGTTTGTGTCAATGAACGTTTTTCCTTCCCGCCCGTTCTTTGTCTGGTTTGGTGCGCTCGTCGCTGCATGTCTCCGAGGATTTAGCCATGTAAGTCGCCATGGTCTGAAACCAACGCTTTAATCTCCATTAGGGCATCTTCCTTTTTGGAGGTTGTTGGGACTGCTATAGAGGTCCGTCTTCACTTAGAAGCTAAGGCTAATGGCCGTTTTTCTCAGGCAAGACCGCGGTTTTGATCCTTCGGGATCTCCTCATTTACCGATAAAGGAGAGCGATAGAGACCAATGCTCGGTATCACTCAGGCAAATGGCATGTTAGAATTCCCCGAACAAACTCCTCTAAGAAGTAATTCAAAATTAAAATCTTGCATTTTAAAGCACATCTTATCGAACGAGGATATCCATAAAGCCTGATTACGGCAACACTCAAGACATCAAAACTTGCCCTTCTACAGAAATGCAAAGAAGATAAGCGAATCTTGTTGTTCGTCACACAATACCGCTCAACGGTGCCTAAATACTCATGCAAAACATGGCATTTAATCCAGCAACAACCGCTACTTAGCGAAATATTTCAAGATCCCCCGATCGTTTCGTACAAAAGGGGCAGATCCTCGTTCGAGCCAAACTCTAAGCTGTCTAAAACACCTGGATAGGAGTTGTGTAGGCCTATCATCCCCATTGTTATCACTATTTGAATGAGCGTTGACAATCTCTTCAAGAATGTCTCGGCTTCTACCAACAAGACGAACAATGTTCTCGTCGATATTGTACGAGCCCACATAGTGAACCAAAAAGTTATAAAGCCAATCAACTAGGTACAAAACTCCGTCTGCATTGTCACCACGACCGTCATTGTTTTCGATTTGGCGAACTATCGAGTGTAGCAACTGGTGAAGACACCCACGAACTGCTGCATGCCGCCATTTTTCGAAAGAACAAGCAGATGTGGCCAAGGCTTCTTCATTTGGCCGTGGTACACTCGGTCCGAGGCTCACAAACAAATCCGAATGTGAAACAGAATTGAATTTGAGCGAATCACCGCTTTGCAAGATAATATAATTTAGGCAAATTGCCATTTCAAAGTAAAATAGAATTTTGGGCGACTGAACTAAATTTAGCGAACACAATTCAAAAGAGAATATAATTTGGAAAACAAAATAGAATTTGATTTTAACAATTTGAACACAGAACAAAATTTGAGTAACAAAATGAAACGTGTGCAAAACAGAATTTAATGTTGAATTTTGTTGGGAATCACACGCCATAGGTATGAAGCTTTAAATTGCCCTTCTGCAAGGATTAGAGTAATCTTTTTCCATTGGACACACAACTATTAAGAGTGAAAAATCCTTTCTAGCTTCCTTAAACCAAGAAAATAATATTATTTATCTTTTTATCTGTGACCACATTTATGTCATTCTGTAGAGTGCCCTTTTATCACTTCAAATATTTGTCTATCTAGATTAGTGACGCAGTGAGGTTTTGCATTTTGCCTGAGTATAATATATTCTTGGGTTTCACTCACGTGATCAACAGCCATGTTTTTCAACGAAAACAAAAGAAGACGTTAGCATAATAATAGCTTTTAATTCCCGGAGGATTGGATCGGGACACCAACATGGCCGCCATTTTATTGTTTGGGGACACCAACATGGCGGCCGTGACGTCATGTGAAATCCAGGAATATGCTGATTTCAAAACCAAAGCAGCTGGATACAGTTGAACAAAAACAACAACAACAACAACAATAATAATTATTATCATTGTTGTTCAACTCTGTCCAGGTACATACTTGTACTATAAAAAGAGTACGCTGGTTCCTTCTTTCTGTGGGAAATGTGAATTAGTACATCAAATCAGTTAATAATGGTTCATTTTTTGCAGTTCTATTTTGCTTCGCTAAACTCAAATATTGTGCTACCTTTTCTGATGTGTCCAATAAAGCTGATAAATTAATAAAAAGTATAGAAAGAATGTGAATTAATTATTAAAAGTTGTCACATTTTTGGGATGCTGTAAGAGAAATCATGATCAAGGTTAAGATTAAATTATATTTGTAGAGGTACTAACTCAGAAAATATTGTGCTACCTGGCTCCAAACTCATTTTACTATTGGAGATTTCTTTGAACAGTATTGTTTTAGATTTTACTACGAAAACCACCGATCTGTGGAAATGGGTGGGAATTTACGTGTCTGCGCCGCCCACTTTCGCTTAAGGGGTATTGGCAGAAGTGAGCGCATATGGAAGGCTCTGTAATCGTGGAAAAGCTCTCGAAGGAGACTTGAGAATGAAGATTATACAAGACATTATCGGAAAAGGGGAAGACTTCACCACAGGTTTCTTCGTGGGAAGTTTTTCTGCGATTTCCAACGAAAACGGAGATAACTTTTGAAAACGTGTTTTTCCATTGTAGCACACCTTAAGCCCGTGAGAAAGGAATTGCATCAAAATGTTTAAAGAAAGTGGGTGGGGCAGTGGCTCCGTAATTCGGGCCCATTCCGCAGATCGGTGGTTTTGGTAGTACTTGAATAGTTTTTGATTAAGTCTCCCAAACGTCTGTGTCCAACACACTGCACACTTTTGTATAAAATATGAAACTGCAAACAATAATTTCCTTAGAGCAAAATTAATGTTGCTTAAAAACATTGATGACAATCCAACTTACGGTGCTCATAAAGTATTCAGTCTCTTTCCTATTTTCTTTTCAACTGTCTTTAATCTTTTTTCACATTCAAATTATTGTCCATTATCAAAGTAAACCTATTTCAAAGGAATTGACAGCACATTTGCACAGCCTGGGTATTGCCCTTTGCAAGGCTAAGAACACATCAGCTGTTACTTTGGCAGCATCCAGAAGGCACTGATCAACCGCTCTTGCTTGGAGTTGGACAAAGA
The DNA here is from genome assembly GCF_036669935.1 of Montipora foliosa. Classification (NCBI taxonomy): domain Eukaryota; kingdom Metazoa; phylum Cnidaria; class Anthozoa; order Scleractinia; family Acroporidae; genus Montipora; species Montipora foliosa. The sequence goes on from NC_090874.1 coordinate 70,910,852, forward strand.
ATGCCGGAAACTTGTGCGAAAGAAAAAGTCTTAAATGAAGTGTACTTTCTTAGATGACTGTGTGCTCGACATAGGAGTGTGGCCCGTGTGATCAAGAATTTGTCGAGATTAGCAACATTTCAGCGACAGCAATTGATGCAAGAAATCTAGAAATACCTCCACCAGGAAAAGGGGGCACAACAAAAATAGTTGTTAGATCAAAATTTGACCACGGTAATGTTAGATGAATCGGGGAGGACATCTTTAAACAAATCTCGCATACTTAGAAATACGCTACTGTAACGATACCTCCGAAAGGTCCAGCTTATTTCTTCGCCGATATTCCGCACGATTCCCTGTACATTTTGTGCTGTGATTGAGACTTTTGTCCTCGAGCAAAACTTTGCCAAACGAACCACAGGCAGACAACCCTAAGGATGCGAGAGCGCGTGACGCCACGTTATTTTGAGACAGTTGTAACGGCCGATTCAACTGATCGAGGAAAATGTTCCTTAAAAACTTCAAATCGCTATGTTTCTTTTCGAAAATTCATTTTATGGACAGCCAGATAAATAAAGTTCACTCACCTACTATTTTTTGGGTTGTCCTCAATGATTTGATGGGTTTTTTGGACGCTTCGATTTCCTCTTCAGATCCCACGCGTTGCCACATACTATATAAATAGACAAGGCGTGCAACTTCCAAAACCGCTCACGGCCGACTTCCTCCAGAATCTAGCCGAATTTCTCCCACTTCCAAAGGTCGCTCGCCTCCCAGCCTAGGGCAAGTAGAAAATCGATAATTTTGCTAGCATCGTGCCAAAAATCATCAAATTTACACAGCTCTGCAACCTTTGTTATTGCCAGACAATCCGGACACCGCTCATGAATCATTGGAATTTGATAACCATCATCAAAATCAAATTAACCAATCAAAAAGCACAGATTTCCCCCATGAGAGACAAAATTATTAATCTGTGCTTTTTGATTGATTAATTTGATTTGATCAAATTCAGTGGTGCATGACTCCTGTCCACATCATCTAGCAATAACAAAAACCTGGTCAAACGACGCATGATAGTCGATGATAGTTGATTCTCTCCAAACTATCATCAACTATCACCAACTATCTTTCACATGGTCAAACGGCCAAAGAAGTTCGTGATAATTGGTGATAGTTCACCACTGTCGCGCAAGTAATGCTCTATTTGACCAAATTGTAAGGGACCAAAGCCACAAGCTCCATGATCTGCTGCCGCCACGAAACGAGTCCATTTATTGCACCCGTAGCCAGAGATACTTCAAATTACCAATTTGTAAGACAAATAGGTTTAAAAACACTTTTATTATGGCGAACAGTTTTAATTATTAGTAGTAATCTTAATTATTAGTATTTTGGTGTTGATACTTCTCCTTTTGTATTTTATTGTAGGTTATATTTTACGGTTTTATAGTAGTTATCAAAATATATATATAGATAATTTTAAGTTTCATTGTTAAGTATTACTAAGTCACATTTCAGCCGGCCCAGGGGCTGCAATGATTTTACTTCATAATAAAGCTATCTATCTATCTATCTATCAAAAAAGAAAAGTCATGCAAGCAGCTAGTTCCAGGCTC
>NC_090874.1:70919949-70929949 GCF_036669935.1 Montipora foliosa
CCACTCGTTGAATTTGTTCCTGTTAGTCCCTGGCTCAACTTTCCAGCTTCACTTGTAAATAACCAACTGGTTTGCCTCCGGCCAGTTGGGATTCTTAATAGTTGTTGTGTTCTTCTGTTCCGTCGTTTCGTTGTATTTCATTGGCCCTAAAAAGCTCCTATGGGGAGCGGTCAATTACGTGAAATGGAGCTGATGGAAGTATGTCTGCGTGATCGAATCTTGAAGTGCTGAAAATATCTCCGTCAAGGCGGTACTGGATAACATTGATGCCAGGATTGTCAGGCGGAATATTATGGAGCAGGCGACCGTACGTGGGTATTTTTCTCTGAGCAGTGGTGGGTATTTCTAGAAGGACGTTGAGTAAAAGTCAGAATCAAATTCAAGAGCTCGAGTAAAAATTGTATCCGCATGTTCAGAAAGAAATTTGACAGGTAGTCATCAAATGACGTCATCAAGCAGAAAGTCAAAAGAAGGGGCGTGCATAATTTGGGGGCAACTTGAGCATGACACAAAGCAGCGTAACCCTAAGAAACACGTGAACAACACGTGAATCCCACGTCGCATAAATTAGGGTTCGGCTAATGAGATGCTAGTCGCGTACCTACACGTTTTCATTGAAAGGGTGTGCGTAAATTAGGGGCAAGTTTAAAAATAACCCTAGCTCAAAAACACGTGCAAATTTCGGTGGGGAAAATACAGTTTCGAAAGAAGCGCTCGTTTGCGTAACGACAAAATAGTACTGTGTGTATGCATGTCCTTTTGCCGGTGAACAGGCTTGAAGAGAGAGCTTTGGGAAGATTTCCACACAGGTCCCTACTTCATTATGCATGCGGTCCTTTGTTTCAAGAAAACAATTGCGATAACAATAGACGTCCTTTGGGACTGTAGCGCTTTGTTTATTCTTCTTTCGTTTTTTTTCCGAAGTCTATATGGACTTCAAAAAAAAAGGTTGAATTTCTGACTGAAATACGGAAAATCGAACATTTTCAACTTATTTTTTGCACTTTTGCTGCAATTTTAGCCATTTGTCAATTTTAAAATAAGCGAAAGAAGTGTAGTTTTAAGAAATCTTTGTACAAATACGGTTGAGATTCTTATATACAAAACAAACGGACCAAATAAAAGTTTGCAGAAATTGAATGCCTACCTTCTTCTTGCTCTTAAAATTGTCCTATTCACCAAAGCACTGCAAAGTGAAGGTTTGTTTTCTTTCCTGTATAATGCACGGCTCTTTCCGCCGAATCACGAGCGGTGCATAGAGAGGGCTCTTTATCGCACATTGTACATATCAGCCACATGCTCAATGATGTTTCCGAATGGATCACTTTTGTTTTGCTGACGCCACAACCACTCCTGTAGTAGTTTTCAAACAGATGCACGGATGTTCCTGTACGAGGCATACTTCGTTTTACTCCCTACCATGTATTTTAAGTGCTCTGCGTGTGGGCACAGGTGTCTGGGTCGACGAAGTTTAGGCGATGGTTAACTGTGAGATGATGATAGCCCTCGTCTTGTTGGCAATCGTAAGCTTTCCACATGTCGCTCCTTACGCGTGTTCCATGCAGTATTTGAGCGCGGATAATTGGCAAGAGTGTCTCTTTATCCCTGCGCTCTACCGGAACAAGGAAGCAGGCCTTGGTTTCGCGGCAAATGCCACCAAATACCCATTGACCTTTGATGTAGGGACCTTTGTAATACTTCATCTTGCCAAACTTGGACTCATCAACCTCAACAGTTGTACCAGGACCGCCTATTGGCCTCGCGTGTTGTTTCATTATTCTGTCTGCACAAATCTCCCGGCAATAGTTATGCCAATCTATCACCGTTTCTGTCGAGGTGGTTTTTTCATCTAACACGGTTTCGTGCACTACTTGTGTTGTGGTGAATTTATGCGCCCAAGCGTAAGTTAGGTCTAATATTTTTTCAAGGGAAAGCTTACTACCAGAAAACCATGACTTCTGGCGGATTGAAGCTTGTCTATTGCAGTTTCTTCTAAATCCATCTCCCGATGCAGTTCGTCTTTGCCATGTGAGTGCGTTTCCTCACTCAGGTTTAGGGCACTTCATTGACAACGAGAGTAGATTGTGCTCTTTGCACCACTCTATGCACCGCTCGTGATCGGCTAGAAGTCGTGAGAGTTTCCATAAGTTTAAATTTGTATCTTGAGCGGCGGCCATTCTGGATTACTAGCTAGTATTAAAATTCACAGTTTGATTAAAGAGAGGGGTTAACGTCGACTCAAAGATTTTATAAGGCAATAACTTGTGCATAAAAATTTCCTATGAAGGATGCCCCAATCACAAGGAGGTATACTCTTCCGTGCAGTGTGCTTTTAAGTGTGCAGCACGGGGTATGAAAAAAAAGCAAGTCAGACATTCACAGATATACTCGATTAACCTCCAAAAGAATTTTATTGGGTTCAACATTACGCCTAAGGAGCGTCTTCAGTTCTCATTATGGTTACGGTTAGCATTGTTAAGGGGTGAATTTGTTTCAAAAGAAGAAAAATCAGTGCATTTGTTGGGGGTCGGCACGGCACGCTTATATAATTACTTATCATTGTTATGTAAATTGTCGTCCACAATTCCAAAGAAATATCATTATCAAGGTGTGAATTAGCAATTTGACACGTTAGCTCAGTGGTCTAGAAGAGAGACAAGTAATCCAGAGGTTTACAGTGGTACGGAAATCAAGGCAGACTGCGGGATACATAGAAAAAAGGAAAGAAAAAAGCCGAGCGGGCTCTGGAATAGAAAGACAGGACAAAGGAATCGAAAGAGGAACAAATCCAGAATGCGCTCGTCATTGCTACAGTTTCTCATGACCTCATCTAACACGAGAAGATCAGGACGACAGTGGTGTGGAAATAAGGCGGGAATGTCGTAGGGTATACCCTCCATAAACGTGACTTCCTTTACCAATTCCTTACGACAATCTTGCCATTGACCGTAGCAACACACCATCTTACGAATGGGGAGTTCAAGCAAGCAATCTGTGGTTGAAGTATCTGGCGCGTAAATGTTGTTTTTCTGAAATGGCCGGGGTCAGAAGTGATAACACTGCTGGGGCACTTCAATTAAGACATGTTAACGAGACGAAGCTTCAACGATTTGAGTATACGAGAGAGCCTTCCCACCCCATTTACTTTCAACCTGATTTTATTGCTTGTGACCACAGCAAAATGACTTAAAACTTTGTTGAAAGAACGTTAGGATAAATGGGGTATCATCTCATGCAGGAGAGGTAAGCGCTTGTCACCCACGTGCCACGGTTCCACGAGATTGGTTTGAACTTGAACCAGCCTCTGCTTACACGAGCAAAGCGACAACGAAGGTGGAAAGGCGTAAATACTGGGATACGCGATGGAAGTGCCAACTGGTAAGATGAACCAATCATGACCGTATTTTTTTTCTGAGGTGAGTGAAGCATTCAAACGAACGCCGTGTGTAAGAGTGTTGTCTTCGGTTACCCATCCCAACGCGCGAGCTGTAGACAGGGTGATCATCGTCCTTCAGTTTGCGAGTTTAAGGTTACATCCCATTCGTCGTCCACTGTGACTTCAATCTAAGATGTTGGGTCAGCGTTGCTCAGAAATTTTAATATTCCTTCTGTCACATCTAATGCCATATGATACTTGCCCTCGGATAATACGAACGGTGTGGAGTCACCTTGACGTTCCAGCATGCTTGCAGTCGTTAGTAATGTCAAACATTGATAGCGGATACACGATATGATGTAATTCTACATCCGAATCTTCTTCATCTTTCAGATGGATTTACACGAAAGGAAGAGTTGCAATTGTATAGAAAGAAATTACTACTGCACGGCATTACTGGAAAGCGTCACGTAAAAGTCGCTATCTTGAATCATGTCTGTCATAAAGTCATCAACTGGTTATGCGGAATCCAACTGTCGTATGTCTTTGGCAAACCTTCACAATATACCAACACCTCCTTATTCGCTCATTGTCCCCTGCGTTTTAGTGCTTTTTTTTTCAATACGAAACAGGTGTTTTGCCGTTTCTATCACTTTCTGTAACTCAAATTCGTAAAAAGTGCCTTGAATCCAGTCACCGTCTGCTTCCTTTAGACGATACATGAGTGGGTCGCGCGGAAGTCTCTAAGCAACAGTGAAGGGTTCCTCCGTCCAGAATGGTAAGTAACCTTTTTCAAAAACGCGTTTATGCTTACTGATCTTGACCTGATCTCCCACTTCGAATTTATACTTTGTTGGCTTTTTAAACAGATTCCCATACATTCAAATTGTTCCACACCATCGATGCGTTATTCTCATGGACATCCGCCGGTTTAATTTTAATGCTACGATGCACGCTTTGATTGTAATTCCCATTGACCAAATCGTCCAGGCGGTTCAAAAAATGGTACGAGCTGCTGTTGGCGAACATCACATCAGTTGCTTCAAAGTGCGGTTGAATCTTTCAACCACTGAGCCTTAGTTTCGTTGTACGCTACAAAATGGTGTACCTTCTCCTTTTTTTCGGAAGGCTTGAAAAGTCTTGTTCTTAAACTCGGTTCCGGCATCTGTTTGCAACTTCGCAGGTTTTCGACCTTCCTGGAAAATGCTTTCAAAGGTCACCACTAACGAGGCACCTGTTTCGGATTTCAAGGGGACCACCTACGCGTATTCGGAATGGACATTGATACAGGTCAGTGGATACTTGTATCCTTTATTCCACCGACTCAAATGTTGTAACTCAACCAAGTTTACGTGACACTTCGAATCTATATCAAACACAATCACTCGGTTACGACGAAAGTGCTTTCTTGCATGTTTTTGTAGGGTATAGCCAGGTTTTTGCCGGAGCCAATTGAGTACTTGCGTGCGTTTCAAACCATAACGACGCGCCGCACGGTGCAGTTTGTCGACTTCCCATAAAGCGAATGGTCGATCTTCATCATAATACAGTTTCTGTAATAGTTGATTCGTCTGATTTAGGGTCCTCGTTTTCTTCTTCTTCTTTTGCATTTTCCTCTACGTGAATGTCGGTGACATCTTTCAATTAATCGATGTGAACTTCGCTACCGCAACACGGAACTAAACATGGCATTCTCTGACGTAAGTCAATTAAAGGAACTGTGGGCGATGAGCTTCCACACACGCGGCTTGCAGCACTACCCATGGTGTTAAACAAATGATTAGATCTTCCTCATTTCATAGACTTTTTATAATTTGCCAAACCACCCACCAGAAAGAAGGATAATGTATCGAGTACGTGATCAGTCACAAAACACTTTGTGGCATGCATATTGTTCGGTAAATGTAGCGTTGCATTGGTCCATGTAAAAACTCAACAAGCCAACGGGGTTCATTGGATGTAACTATTTTAGAATATCTAACAATTGCTCCCGAGTTGTGCTGTGAAAGGGGTGTCCTGCAAAACAACTCCGAGCGCAAACACAAACCAAGACAAAGTACTACACTCTATCCATGTTAACGAGTCTACAAACGAGCACTGCACGTATTATTTTATAGAAATTTGTTTGTGAATTTGATAAAGCTTCAATTACTGTCAACAACCCTGCATGCAAAAAAATGTAGGACCGGTACATGTATAATCTTTGTTGTACACTGATGGTGCGTTGTTTCGTTTTCAAAGCAACTCTTGTTTTCGGACTAACGATGCGTCGTTTGTTACGTGGAATGCCGAAGGCATACCACGTCTTAAAACCAGTCTGGTGTTTTTTGTTGTTGTTGTTGTTAGTATTCACAAATGTGCATACCCCACGGATATTGGATTAAGCTCCGATCGGGTGAATTTACTTTAATTTATACCCTTCAGTATTTCCCCAACCATCACGATTATCTGCGGGCGCGTTAACCAATTGGCCACCGTGACGCACTTTCGTTATCTGGATGTGAGGCAAACAAACATGTTACTTGTACGACCAAACGTACGATAGAAAAATTGAACGTAACAAAAATCTCCCGAAATGTTATTCGCTCATGGTAACTTATTATATTCGTGGCACAAAATTTATGACGTTTTTATTCTCGATCGACACTTCCTAAAAGTTCCTTCTGCACTCCTTAAAAACTGCATATCAATATTTATTTACTTTTGCTTCAATATCTGGTTTGCATAAAGCAGGCTAACAAAATCTGTGCCTTGCTTAGTTCGCATTTTTCAGCGTTAAAATAGTCTAAGAATGTTTGGTCGTATGTTCCTGACAGCAAGTCGCATCTTTTGACGTCCCCCATCTAGGTACTAAGCCCACCGGAAAAAGCGTAACTTCAGTGAACATTGATCTCGGAAAGCTGTCAGAAGCTCAGAGTACACGTGAAAAAAGGAGTTGTAAATGATCAACATGTAAGCCTTGAAGCCAAACGTTTCTGGATTTCCTTTTATTTTCTTCAATCGTTCTGGGTTTAGTATTTTACTGAACCTCATGTCTTTTCAGGGGGTATTTAGCAAAGATATTTACCATGCCACTGTAATGATTTACGATACCAAAACAATATCGTCTAATATAAAGACTTACCCAAGCCTAAAAGCGGAGCTACCTGGTTATTTATTCTTACTGCCTGTAGGGTTAGTGAAAACAAAAGGTTTCGAATTGTCCGCATTTTGATGTTTCCGGTTGTTGCTTTAATAATTAAATCATTTTCTTTGCTTTCTTCTATAGGAAAATTCATTGTCTAACTAGTGAATTCCACGGTACATTCTATGGTAAAAACCGATAGGGCATGGCTACGATATCGGTTTTTCGAATGAAATTTACTTTGGAATTCACCAGTTTGACAATGAAATTTTCTTGAACCGCACTAGTTTTCAAAGAAAACAAGCACACCCTCAGCGAGTATGAGGGGTGATCAGGGTCAAAATTCAGTTTTGCCATTCCGCACTTCTATTTCGCAATGAGAATGCGCTGCTATCTTATTACGCAATTTGTTCTACTTGTTTTGACTCGCAAGTTCGTTATTACGAGGTTGAAATACGCCATCAAAATACGTCGATATACTCCATTCTAATTCATTTATAATTACAAATTGCAATACTCCATTCTAATTCAGTTTGCTATTATTATTGCTCTACTGGTTTATTCTGTGAGCAGTTTGGCGTTCAAAGTCAGGTTTACTTCGTCTGTACGTCTTTCTCAATTGCTACCTGTGTTCCGTTATGCAATTCAGTTGTTCTGTGACGCTGTTCAGTTGTGCTGTTACGCTTTCTGTTCCTGTGCAACCCCGCGCGGTCCGAGCTGGAGGTTCGAGGACTCAGAACGAAAGATCACTCTAATTCAAGATGGCGACGGCTTTGTTATTGTTGTCGTTCTTTGCTTCTCATGGAACCAGTGGAAACCATACAAAAAATTCCTTAAATATGTTTTTGATTGCCACACTTGATCGAAGATTGTTGTTTTGGTGTCGCAAAACCACAGACATTTCTTTGATAGGTGTCATGGCTGTCGCAATTGAGAATTCTGTTATCGCGCTTGCATCTGAGAATGAGTGTGAGCCAGAAGTGCCAAGTCGTCAGCGAAGTCCAGGTCTTCGAGTTGGTCTACAAGAGACCACTGAATTCCATTCCTTGAGCCAGTTGTCGTCTCTTTCATCGCCCAATCCATCGCAAGAAGGAAAAGGAATGGTGAGACAGCCCTGTCTTACGCCCGTTTTGATACTAAAGCTTTCAGTTAAGCCACCATCATGAAGAATACGACAGCTCGTACCTTCATATGTGTTCTTCACTAGAGATATGATCTTGCTAGGGATTCCATAATTGGCCATCAAATCCCACAGAACATTTCTATCCAGGCTATCAAAGGCCTTCTCATAGTCAATGAAATTTACATAGAGTGGGGTCCTCCATTCCAACGACTGCTCGACAATTATACGCAGGATAGCTTATTGATTTTCTGTTGATCTTGATGGCCTGAAGCCTGCCTGGTTCTGCCTCAATATCTCGTCCACAGCTTCCCTCTTACGATCCAGGATTATACGGTTTAAAACTATTCCTGCGGTTGACAGGAGCATTATTCCTCTATAGTTCTTACGAAGGCTCAGGTCTCTTTCCTTAGGTAGCTTAACGAGGATCCTCTTTCTCCTTTCGGATGATATGTATTCTTGTTCCCAGATCTTAGTTAGGAGGCCCTGTAGCATGTGCACTGAGCTGTTGATACCGGTCTTCAATATCTCTGCAGGGATGTTGTCTAAACCTGCTCATTTGTTGTTCTTCAGGGATTTGATCGCCTTTTCAACTTCAGCTTCAGTTGGGAGCTCACAGCTTATATCAAGCTGTTGGTCAGAAGCCGCGATGGTCCTCAGTTGTTGTTAGTAGGCAGCCATTTAAGTCTCTAATCTGGTGGTTTATTACCATGAACCTACTTGAGAGTTACTTTGTTGTATCATAGAGTGTCTTCATGTCATGTTGCCTGGCTGCTGTTTCTGCCTCCTTTGCTAGGTCATCAATATACTTCCTCTTGTCCTCTCTCACGCTTCTTTTAACATCCTTATTTGCTTCAATGTACTCGGTATGGGCCCTTTCTTTTTGCAATCTTGTGCGTGCTCTGTTAAGGTTCTCCTTCTTTGATCTTTTTAGGACAACCTTAGAGATGGTGTCCTAAGATATCCAAGCTTTTTTTGATTGTTTCTTTCGACCAAGTACTTCCTCACTTGTTTCAGTCCACACCTTCTTTAGGCTATCCCAGTTTTCGTCTATTGGGCCTTCGGTCTTCCTCCATATCTTGGAGAGTTTGGTATTTATTCCTGATCGTGATGGAAAATTGCTGTGCAATAAAAAGATCTTTCAATAAGTTGATATCATATTTCACCCTATTTGAGACGCATCTGGCTGATGTTTTCAACTTGACCTGAAATTTACCCACCAAGAGATAATGATCTGAGATAGCGTCTACTCCCCTCATCAATCTCACGTCCAGCAGTGTTCAGTCTTCTAAACTTCCTTGATATGCAGAGGTGGTCTATCTAGTTTTCAGTTGTATAGTTGGGCGAGACCCAAGTGGCTCTCTTGTGCGGAAAAACGGACTCTCCTATCACCAGCTCATGCTCGGCACACAAATCTGCAAATCTCTCACCATTATTATTCATGTCATCTAATCCATGTGTCCCCGTGACGTCCTCATAGCCGATGTTGCGGCTTCCAATCTTGGCATTCATATCTCCCATCAAGACGGTCAATTCTCTTTGCGGTCTGTTGTTTCCCAGCACGTTTTTGAGGTTCCCATAAAACTGGTCCTTTACCTCATCCGTAGCCTCATTAGTAAGTGCATAACACATGATGAATCTGGCGAGGATCCTTTTCTGTTTCGTTCTAAATGTGGCTGTTATTAACCTAGAACTTACTGGCTCCCAGCTAATGAGAGCCTTCTCTGCCTGTCTGGACAGCATGAATCCTACTCCTTCAGTGTGTGGTGCCCCATCGTGGGTATGGCCAGAGTATAGTATCAGTTCCCCAGTGGCGAGACGACATTGGCCCGTTTGAGTCCATCTTGCCTCTGCGATGCCAAGTAGGCTGATGTTATACCTCTTAATCTCTATCGTCACCATGGATGCCTTGCCTTGTTCGTACATCGTTCTTACATTCCAGGCTGCAATTGTTATGCGCTGTTTTGGAGAAAGGAGAATCGGTGGTGTAGTTATCAGTTCAGACTGGCTTTCCCCACCCGACGTCATACGTTTACAGGATGAACTCCTTCCTACAAGACAGCTGGTGTGTGTTTGGTGCTTCGTCTGTGTTTCTGTAACAGTAGCATTTTTTACTCGGTGGGGTTGTTAGCCCCACGCTAAACCCCCAATAACCCTGGAGGGCCAGTGTATTTTCTGTCAGGGTTCCTTCCCTTAGCCATGGGTTCCGGTTATTAAGGCGCCGGAGTCTCGCCTTCACCATTGCCACTCAGCTGTAGCACATTGCTAGATTACCAGGGTTACGACAAGGACGCGTGTCATCTGATTTCCTATATCTAGCCTATATCTGATTTGCTGGCGAGTCATAACAAGTCGAACAAATTGCGTAATAAGATAGCGC
>NC_090874.1:70947449-70954949 GCF_036669935.1 Montipora foliosa
GTACACTTTGGCGTTGGTGTCGGCTCCCTCCACGTCTCCAGTTAATGTACTAACATTGTAGTTTGTACCTAAGAACACATTAAGTTGAGCTTGCATGCACAAACACAAAACAAGAATTGTTTAAGGGCTCTTACGAAAATGCAATAGGAAAAGAATTTAAAAGTCAGACTAACTTGTCTTGCCCAACTTTTGTTTTTTACACGAAATCACGGCGGGCCAAAGCAGGAACGACCCCGTTCCCAAAACTAAGCTCCCGCAATTCAATATTACACTTATACGAAACATGTTCTTTTGTTTCGTTTGAAAAGAAAATCTTGGCTACTGATCAAAGAGTGAAAACCAACCTGAAAATTCTTTCTTTCTTTTTTGGAGCCGTACTGTAAAATAGGGCTCTCCGTATTTAAAGTAATGCCCGAATTAAATCAGTTAAACAATTTGAGTGAGGTGCAGGATCACGAAAAATTAATAGAGCTTTTAAAGGAACGATGTATGATAAAATGCGCTGTTTTGTTTTAATAATAGGTGCCAATGTGACGCAAGGTTGATTTCTGCAATCCCGCACTTAGTGACAATTTATCGTATCTCTTTCCAACTGATGCAAGTAGGAGAGAACTCCAAAGTATGATCCCTGAAGTCAAGCAAGCCGTGCTGTAGAATGTGGTACACTAACATGACCAATCATAGCGCTTGCGTCCCATCTGGGAGATACAGTAAACCTCTTTAGCTCAAAGCCTGAATTCCTTCTTTCGCAACTACTTTTCCTCATTTCACTGCGATGATATCTCGAACATCAAAATCGAACACTACTATTTAGCTTTGAAGGTTAATTTCAATTTCATCATGTGACAATAAGTCTCTCTAAAAGGAACTGTTATGTCATCTCGTTGGTTCATGTTAGAGGCAAATGTTTTTTGAAAGATACAATTCCAAGACGCGATCACGGGATCTGTATTGGGAAAACAACCAAAAAAGCTAAGAAGCAGACGCAAAGCGAATGCTCAACAAAATTCTGCCTCAATAGCATTTTAAAGTGCGTGTGTTCTGTAATCAATTCTCCGAGCAATCAGCAATCATAAGTGGAAAAAGGCGCAGTTGTATAATCAGCTAGTCCCTGGAAAGTTCATGCCTTTGTGCAATTTAGATCGAAATATTTCACAAATTATGGGGCCTGCAACACTCCCAAATCCCCCCCCTTTTATTGTTATCACAGACCAGTCTATATTTTAGCGACAGTACAAGTCTCAATGATTAGCAAGCAGTTCTTCGCCAACATGAAAAACCTTGGTTTTATCAAACGGTGTTGATAAAGGTTCGAAATACTCACCGTGATCGATTGGGAAAGCTGACGTTTCGAGCCCTAGCCCTGAGTCATAGAGGGAGGAGTTTCAACCTCTGATTTCATTAATTTGAGACAGGTTTCTGTTTGGGGCAAGGCTTCACTGTTTCTGTGGTATGTTCTGTTGCCCATAGTTTCTGAGCCAATCACAAAAGCCTAGGACCTCTTAACCAAATCAATGCAACATTGTATCCCATCTACGTCAGACTGTATAGATTTAAACTCGCAAGAAACAAAAAGTCTAAGAGAAGGATCAGTGAAAGGAGAGTAACCAGTTATTCGCTTTTCTTTCATGAGCTAATGGTAGTTAGAATGCAAATAGTTCATTGGAGCCTTCCAAAACGAATAATTCGGCCAATTTTTAATTGGGAATAGTTCGTTAATTACTAATTCAAAAAAGGACTTCGGACTCGGGGAAAACGATTAGGCTTAATTACGGTAAAAAGTAAAGGGTACCATCTCCTTAGGGCACGTTCGAATGACCTTATTCCGGAATAAGAATACGTCACGTGGAGGAATTTAAAAAAGGAATGTCTGGTGTTTTGACAGCAATAAGGATATATAAAGGTCTGTTTAAAATAGCATTTTAGATAGTGCTTGACAATTTTAATGTGAGTTTATTAAAAACGAAGGATTTCTAACACTTATTCAATGTATTCCTATTCCGGGAATACGGTCAATATAACGCACCCGTATTTTAGGGAGGGAAAAACGTGACAGTGAACTAGAGTTACTGATAACCCTGTGGCCCTCTGTGAAGCTCTATCCTACACCGCTCCAATGAAAGTGTTTTAAAGCACCGCCTGGTATCTGCCGTACAGGTCTTATCGAGTTGTGATTTGGTTGACAGTTTTCACCGGTACCTAGGCCAAAGAAAAAGACCATATTTGTAGAGTTGCCACCACCAGTTTTCCTTATCGTTTCCTTTGCAAGGTATGTTACACAGCGACTTCGTCCGCCTTGCCGGATTTGCCATATCGATGTCCGCCAGTAACAGCTGTTCAGCGTTCTGAAACCCAAAGTAAGAGGATCTCCTTCTCTTCAAGTGCGCATGAACCGAACGCAGTCCTCTTGAGTGACAGAGTTAACCGCAGCTTTGGTCCGGTAGATTTTTCGGCTTTAGTCTATCATCCGTGGAACACCAGACTTTTTGGAAAAGTAAGAGGGCGTTCTTGCTTATTTCTTCAGGAGGGTTTTCTGCTGTGGTGGAAAATGATCTAAAGTAAGGATGATGGTGCGGAAGGGTCTGTGGGCTCAAATCCCCGAGGCGGAGACAAAACACACTTACCAGTCTTTAAATAAAACGGATGCGAAAAAAGGGTACGTTTCTGAATGACTAAGGATAATGCACTAGAAAGTTAACAAACACCCACAAGCTATTCGCAAGGAATAGGGAATGGAATTCTCCGTTGTATGGTCTGTTCTCTGACGGACCTCAGAGATACAAGCTAAATGAAGTTGATGATGGTGATAAGGATGACAATGCTCATGACGATGACGATGATGCGTTAACCAAGACGATTATGCCGTTGATCATGAGGAGCAGGTTCCCTTCCGCATCACTCTTAATTCCATGAGGTATATCAAGAACCATTCAATGTTCAGAGCCGAATCGTGGGATCGTGCGAACCTTTTTTTGCAAAAGAACGCTGGTACCCGTAAATAGTCTCCCTCCGAGCTAAAGGACCCATGTTCCCATGTTTCATTGGAGTATTGTATATTTTTCAAATCAAGCAACAAAACAGATAGACAGAGGAAAAAAGCTACAATCAGACCAAGGTTGCTGCTGGTTTTTTGATAGCTATCACTGTCGATCTTGAGCTCTGGTTTGGAATCTTTGCCTTCTTCACGCTGGGATTTTCCGCATCTGGCTTAGAAAAACTGAAAGAACAAATAGAAATAAAAAACTCCAATCGTCACAACAAACATCGGAAGGCCCCCCTTATTGTAATCTTCGATCGACTCTTTATAAAGCTCTTCAGAGATTTGGGAGGCCTGGGGTACGTGAAAGGGAGTCCTCGGTTAGACAAGGGTTTTGAAAAGTTACTTAAAGTCCAGACCTTTATAAAAAGAGTTGCCTCCAATGGAATATACTTAACGCTTTTAGTATATACAATAAAAACCCATTGTGTGGAAGGGCCGCTCTGATTGGATACTCAAACTCCCAATATCCGGGTGCTATTCACCGCTGAGAACCACCCGCGCGGAATTTGGGCCCGGCCACTACTGTCATCATTGGCAGGAAGTAACGAAGTTAAAATCATATTTTTTGTGCTCTATTTTCTCACTTTTTCCGCACTCAGTCTCGGTGGATAGTGGTGGATATTTTACTCCGCCGCTTCGCGAGTGGAAA
The DNA here is from genome assembly GCF_036669935.1 of Montipora foliosa. Classification (NCBI taxonomy): domain Eukaryota; kingdom Metazoa; phylum Cnidaria; class Anthozoa; order Scleractinia; family Acroporidae; genus Montipora; species Montipora foliosa. Next base: position 70,951,139 of record NC_090874.1, read on the forward strand.
ATATCTACCACCTAGCCAGTCCACTTCTCGTGAATAGTTGCTACTTATTCTTTGCTCTTCTTGCTTTACGCTGCTTTTGATAACGTATTGTGATCGTACATCATAAAAATGACTCAGGTGAAACGTTAAAGACCTGAGTGTTGGTCCGGCCCGGAGTTTGAACTCACGACCTCCCGCACGTGACAGCCCGGTGCCGCGTGCTGGTGCTCAACCAGAGGCAAACCAGTTGGCTTTTACAAGTGCAGCTGGGAAGTTGAACCAGGGACAACCAGGAACAAATTCAACGAGTGGTCAGAGCGGGTCTTGAACCCGGAATCCCGGATCTCGGATCTCATTTTCTACTCATTGAGATGTCTTAAAATGATATGGAAAAACAAAATGAAAACAACCCCCACTAATCAAACAAAATGACCCCCCCCCCCCCCCCCCCCCCCCCCCCTTTGTCCTCCCTTTTTTTTTTAACCCCCCCCCCTTTTTGAAACTCTCCCCCCCCCACCCCCCCTGCATCCTCCCCCCCCCCCCCCCCATCCCCCCCCCCCCCCCCCCCCCCCCCCCCCCTCCCCCCCCCCCCCCCCTCCCTCCCCCCCCCTCCCCCCCCCTTTCTCCCCCCCCCCCCCCCCTGCCCCCTTCCCCCCCCCCCCTTTTTCCCCCCCCCCCCCCCCCCTTTTTTCCCCCCCCCCCCCCCCCCCCCCCCCCCCCCCCCCTTTTTTTTCCCCCCCTCCCCCCCCCCTTTATTATCCCCCCCCCCTTCCCCCCCCCCCCCCCCCCCCCCCCCCCCCCCCCCCCTTTCTCCCCCCCCCCCCCCCCCCCCCCCCCTTCCCCCTCCCCCCCCCCCCCCCCCCTCCCCCCCCCCTTTTCTTTCCCCCCCCCCCCCCCCCCCCCCCCCCCCCCCCCCCCCCCCCCCCCCCTCCCCCCCCCCCCCCCCCCCCCTCCCCCCCCCCCCCCCCCCCCCCCCCCCCCCCCCCCCCCCCCCCCCCCCCCCCCCCCCCCCCCCCCCCCCCCCCCCCCCCCCCCCCCCCCCCCCCCCCCCCCCCCCCCCCCCCCCCCCCCCCCCCCCCCCCCCCCCCCCCCCCCCCCCCCCCCCCCCCCCCCCCCCCCCCCCCCCCCCCCCCCCCCCCCCCCCCCCCCCCCTTGCCCCCTCACCCCCCCCTGTAATTTCTTAGCAAGGGGAAGGATCTCAAAAACAACAGGCTTTTACTCCATAAAATTCAGTAATAATTTCATACGCTTTTGCCTAGATAAATATACAGTTGTGATTTCTATTGCTATATATTCACAAGTGACAAAAGTCAACCTTTGATTGTCGTTTGTCTCGGCAGTTTAATTTCAAATGCTAGGGTTTATCGATTTTTAAAATAGGATTGCTCTGAATGTCAACACTCACGTAATATGTCACCGTGGGCAACGGACAAGAAATCGTAAATACACCCTTTATTGTGTACATAGTGGATTATATGACCTCCAAAAAAACGAACTCAGTGATCTACACGATTTTTATTTCTGAACGGTAATTAGAAGGGCAAAATAAAACTTTACTGAAAAGTTTTAAAAATTCTGGTCAGTGGGTTTAGAGCCACCTAATTCTGTGATTTTTTTAGGTGTCTCTGAATCCGCTAGTCAGAATTTTCTTAAATTCTGCCGAATGTTTCCCCGTTGCATTATAATCACTTTTCAGCAATAAGGAAGGGAGGTTAACCGCGTTCCCCGGTTTGAGACTGAGCAACTAAGGAGGCAGGTGCTCGCCCAGTGGTTAGGGCGCTTGCCTTGAGAATCCGGAGATCCCGGGTTCAAGACCCGCTCTGACCACTCGGCTGAATTTGTTCCTGGTAGTCCCTGGTGCCAACTTCCCAGACTGCACTTGTAAATAGCCAAATGGTTTGCCTCTGGCCGGTTAGGATTCTTAAAAGTTGTTGTTGTTGGGTTCTGTTGTTTCGTTGATTGTTTTCATTGGCCATGAAAAGCCCCTATGGGGAGCGGTTCAATTAAGTATGTAAGTAATGTAAACTAAATCCAAAATTTAGGGTGTTTTTTCTGAGCTTTCCCGTTGCCAAGGTAGCTTATGATCACATCTTGTTTGAGAATAATCGTTGTTTCATATTGTACCATACACAATGGCTGTTACGTGATACCAGTGTTGTAGTGTCCTTTCGAACTAAAGGAGAGTGTCTTCTAAGTGTTGCACCCCTTCGAGTTCTCCATAATACTTGATGTCAAGAGATTATCAAGGTAAGTGAGTGAATCCCACATATAGACCCTTAAACTAAGGTAATCCATCTTAATCTATTTTTAGACATGGTACCCAGTTCTTCCGGCGGAATTCTACTCGCGCGTTGCGTGGGTAACCTCGGCGGCTTTACACGACAAGGCCACGCGGAAACTGCCTGAGACAAAATGGAGGCAAATGTAGATAAAAAGGCTTTAATACGTTTGTCGACGAACTTGACTTTAAACAGATACCGGTTTCAGTAAAAAGAAAGAAGAAAGAGGAATGTCCATCCGGGACTAATTCTAATTGATTTCAAAACTTTGATAAGGCTGTTGGTGTCACCACCGAATCTGTTGCTGTTCGAACAGTCTATGAACAAATTACTGACAAAAATATGCAGAACAAGGGTGAAAGGTTTTTCTGCAAGCAATGAAGGAGAGGGACTTACCAAAACCAAAGAAAGTCGCGGACGTAGATGTAAGTTTGCGAGATAAACTTAAGGGGTTTGTTTGTAAGAAGCAAGGCACAGTAGCACGTATTAGGGAGTTTGAAAAATTCCAATCGGAAATGGCAAAGGGAACGTTGTGTAGAACAATGGCTCACCCTGCGAGTAGAGCCTCTTTTATCTCTTTTTTGCGCGCAGGGGCTGTGCATGGTACGTATAAAAATAAATCTCTGTACATTTTTTTTGCCGTCCTCTGCAAAACAACATCGTCAAATGAGCAATTTCTGAGTTGTCTGGAAAGCGTGAACAACGACGACTAATTTGCTAAATTTCCACTTCGAATTTCTTGTTGGGTGTTCCAGATGTAGTTTAGAGATTTTTTTTAGATGGAAAAACAAAGTAACATGACTTAAGAGTGTCGCGAGATTCAAAACGTTGTGAACCAGGCTGAACTTTGCCTGTGTTCTTGTAGAAATATAAATTTCATTCAGCTGATTTATGCGTGTCACACTTCACTGGCTTCACAAACACTGAAATGGTTTCCAACGAATTACACGCAACAGTCTTTTTGCTCCCTATATTGTTCACATAACAACACGAAACCTAACCTGGTCACAGTTACACAACGAAGAATTGCATGATTCCTAGCAAAATTGAGGTTAAAATTGCCCTTGTCGCTCCACGACTCGGGGGATTTCTATAACTTATGAAAACATGAGTGATATTAATCATTAATTTTACCCGGCTGCATGGGATTACCATACCAGAAGCATATAATTGAAGGACCGCTTGTTCGACGGTGAGTTAGAAACTTCAACACTTTCGTTTCAGAGGAAGCAGCGGTCCCGCCATTACTCTCCTCGTTGTTCCTCCACGAAATCACGCAACCCGGGAAATCGCGCGCGTAAATTCGTTGGCAGAAAGAAAAAGGGAAGAGGAAAGAAGAACTGGGAGGGGGTCAAGAAAGAAAAGAACTGGGTACAGGTACGGTTACCAAAGAAAGAATGTGGGGTTACCCCACAGAGGAACGAACTGGGCGGGGCGGTTTGGGTAGGGGTCGGTTACCTACTTACCGGGTGGTACCATGTCTAAAAAATAGATAAGATGGATAACCTAGTGAGGGCCTATATGGGGGGATTCACTCTCTTACCTTGATAATC
>NC_090874.1:70959949-70962449 GCF_036669935.1 Montipora foliosa
TTCCTCTTCCCGACTTATCTAGGAAGATCGAAGGGCCTCTGCTCGCAGGGTACGCGAAATAATAGCCGTCTATAAAATTGAATTGGTTTAAATAACATGAAATGAAAAGAAAAGCAAGATTTCTCTGTCATCTACCGCATTCTCGTTGCTCGTGCATTCATCCATCCGTATTTTTGGTTTCTTACATCAAATTTTACAGCTTTGGGATCCCCCTTCGTACTCCATTTTGTTTGTTGGCAGTTGTCGTACCCAGATTTCTCTCACCTTATTCCTTGCCACCATTTTGAAAAAATTTGCATATTTGTCCATCCTCGATGGACAAAATTTGATCACGTGATCTGCTGTGTGCCAGGGTCTTCTCAAGACCAGCCGCCATATTGAAAGCCGAGAAGACCCTGGGAACGAGGTTGTTTATGCGTTTACGAGCGTTTTCATGTGGACGGGTGAAAACGCTACGTAAACGATGATCATCTTCGTGTGGACGGAGATAAAAATATGCGTTTACTAGCGATTGCGTTTACGATCGTCTTCGTGTGGACGGGGCCTAAGTCTTTCGTGGTGATTTATTTTCGTCCACTTCGTACAATGTGGGCGAATTATCCTAAATTGAATTTATACCAGCGGTTTCAGAGGAAACATTCGCATTTGAGCGCTCGCGTTGTCGTTAAAACATCATGCAAATTTGGTGATTTCACGTTGTTGTTATGCAGAGTACAGCAATAAAATGCGTGCAGCACAATTCTTTTTCCTCTTTTAGCCTACTATTTTTATTGCGCATACGTTCTGCCCATCTCGGAATTCTTATTGCTAGTGCTTATTAATACAGGGATATTTTTGTACGGTTCAAAACTGTGCGGAGAAAGCAGAACTTAGCAAGTGATCTTGGTATCCAAAAGGAAAATTGGGGGTAACCACGCATTTTTCAGAGATAATTGAGCTTCAATTTGGAAAAGAAAGCCATACATTGTTATTGTTATTGCGCGTACGTTCTGCGCATCTCGAGACACTCGGATTTCCTATTGCTAGTACTTATTAAGGGCCCACTGACGTATTTTTTGGGGTACGTTGCTAAGGATGTAATGGTTAAGTAATTTGAGAGAATTTGGCATTATTTTGGTCAGTTCCCAACTTTTGTAAGCCAATGACCCTAAATATGACGTCATCATACCACGCCGATGGTCACGTGATCAATAAAAGAAAACTCTAAATTTGTCTCCGTACTACGCAATTTGGGTATTTAATCGATGGTTTGATAATTTGTATTCGTTTTTGCATCCAGCCAAGCATGGTTTTCTTTTTATTTTGAAAAATGTTCTTTTGAAGACGATAACGATACTGAAATACCCATAACTTTTTCAAAAAAGATTATTTTAAAAAATCAATGCTTAGCTATATTCTGTATTTGGGGATGAAACATGCCATGTAAAAAAAAAATTAATTCAATTTAAAACCGCCGGAAATTTAGCTTTTTCCTCAAACCGGAAGTCAGTTCGTTTACGCATGCGCAGTTGATCTGAGAACGAGCGCGAGGAAGGGCGAGGAAAAACCTTCGATGGAAACAACAGTTTGTGCAGTGACTTTTGCTTGTGAGTGGGTTTTCTTGTCAAACTCATGATGTGATGACGTCAGTTACCGGAAGTAAAATTTCACTTCCTTAGCAACGCTCGAAAAATCCGTCTGTAGGCCCTTTATACAGGGATATTTTTGCGCGGTTCAAAACTGTGCGGAGAAAGCAGAACTTAGCAAGTGATATTGGTATCCAAAAAGAAAATTGGGGGTAACCACGCATTTTTCAGAGATAATTGAGCTTCAATCTGAAAAAGAACGCCATACATTGCTTAGTATCTTAAAACTTTTTTACAATTACTGTTGATTGATTATCTTCGAAAAATGCGTAGTTGCCCTAAATTTTCTTTTTGGATTTCAATAACACTTGTTAAGATCTGCTTTTCCCGCATATTCACTAAACCGCGCAATAATAACTTTGAATTAGTAGGCACCTTCCTTAACCAACGATATTATTGTTTGGTGGTGTTTTTGTAGCCGTAGCCGTCGTCATTTCTAAAATTCCCTAATGCTTTCCCATCGATACCTTGGCGTGCAAAGATGGTGGTCATCGTGAATTAGTAAGGGCTCTTCGGCAGCATTTTTGTTTTTTGTTGTTGTTTCATACTTACACGACACGGCACCGCAAAAGATATACCGGAACTTTATTAACTACAACTTTACTCGATCCGAGTACTCCTTTATGGGAGTTCGGATGCTCTACCGCTGAGCTGTAAGAAAACTCGTGGGAGCTAAGCCACTAAAATAACTATCAGCGTCAAAATTAGTTGAAATATTGTGTTTGCACAGCAGTTTACAGGCGGAAAATAACAGGACTATCTGTGGCATGCTATAAATTTTCCAAAACACCCCCCGTCCCCCATTCAATGTTAGCTGTTTGTAACCAAAGATCACAGTAGTTACGACTCAGCATACTTTGGGGGGGGGAGGGGGT
>NC_090874.1:70967449-70984949 GCF_036669935.1 Montipora foliosa
TCTCCAAGTAAATTATACCATTCACCTCGATCCTAATTTGAATCATTTCCATTCAAAGTCTCACTTACTTTCCTCTTCCAAAATGTTTTGTGTCGAGTTTCCGGAAACCCGAATCTCCTTTCTCTCCATATAATGTTATGTACACTTTGGCGTTGGTGTCGGCTCCCTCCACGTCTCCAGTTAATGTACTAACATTGTAGTTTGTACCTAAGAACACATTAAGTGAGCTTGCATGCACAAACACAAAACAAGAATTGTTTAAGGGCTCTTACGAAAATGCAATAGGAAAAGAATTTAAAAGTCAGACTAACTTGTCTTGCCCAACTTTTGTTTTTTACACGAAATCACGGCGGGCCAAAGCAGGAACGCCCCCGTTCCCAAAACTAATGCTCCCGCAATTCAATATTACACTTATACGAAACATGTTCTTTTGTTTCGTTTGAAAAGAAAATCTTGGCTACTGATCAAAGAGTGAAAACCAACCTGAAAATTCTTTCTTTCTTTTTTGGAGCCGTACTGTAAAATAGGGCTCTCCGTATTTAAAGTAATGCCCGAATTAAATCAGTTAAACAATTTGAGTGAGGTGCAGGATCACGAAAAATTAATAGAGCTTTTAAAGGAACGATGTATGATAAAATGCGCTGTTTTGTTTTAATAATTAGGTGCCAATGTGACGCAAGGTTGATTTCTGCAATCCCGCACTTAGTGACAATTTATCGTATCTCTTTCCAACTGATGCAAGTAGGAGAGAACTCCAAAGTATGATCCCTGAAGTCAAGCAAGCCGTGCTGTAGAATGTGGTACACTAACATGACCAATCATAGCGCTTGCGTCCCATCTGAGAGATACAGTAAACCTCTTTAGCTCAAAGCCTGAATTCCTTCTTTCGCAACTACTTTTCCTCATTTCACTGCGATGATATCTCGAACATCAAAATCGAACACTACTATTTAGCTTTGAAGGTTAATTTCCAATTTCATCATGTGACAATTAAGTCTCTCTAAAAGGAACTGTTCTGTCATCTCTTTTGGTTCATGTTAGCGGCAAATGTTTTTTTGAAAGATCAATTCCCAAGGCGCGATCACGGGATCTGTATTGGAAAACAACCAAAAAAGCTAAAGAAGCGACAAAGCGAATCTCACAAATTCTGCCTCAATAGCATAAGTGCGTTGTTCTGTAATCAATTCTCCGAGCAATCAGCACTCATAATTGGAAGCGCATTGTATAATCAGCTAGTCCTGGAAAGTTCAGCCTTTGTGCAATTTAGATCGAAATATTTCACAAATTCTGGGGCCTGCAACTCCCAAATCCCTCTTATTGTTCTCACAGACCATCTATATTTAGGACAGTCAAGTATCAATGATAGCAAGCAGTTCTTTCCAACATGAAAACTTGGTTTTATCAAACGGGTTGATAAAGGTCGAAATACCACCGTGAACGATTTGGAAAGCTGACGTTTCGAGCCTTAGCCCTTCGTCATAGCGGATGGAGTTCAACCTCTGATTTCATTAATTTAGACAGGTTTCTGTTTTGGGCAAGGCTTCACTGTTTCTGTTGTATATGTTCTGTGCCCATAGTTTTCTGAGCCAATCACAAAAGCCTAGGCCTCTTAACCAATCAATGCACATTGTCTCCATCTACGTCAGACATGTATAGATTAAACTAGAAAGAAACAAAAAGTCTAAGAGAAGGATCAGTGAAAGGAGAGTACCAGTTATTCGCTTCTTGTCATGAGCTCCTGGTAGTTAGAATGCAAATAGTTCATTGGAGCCTTCCCAAACGATAATTCGGCAATTTTTAATAGGGAATAGTTCGTTAATTACTAATTCAAAAAGACTTCGGACTGCGGAAAACGCTTAGGCTTAATTACGTTAACAAGTAAAGGTAAAGCTCCTTAGGGCACGTTCGATTGACCTTATTCCGGAATAAGAATACGTCAGTGGAGTAATTTAAAAAGGCATGTCTGGTGTTTTGAAGCAATAAGGATAATAAAGGTATGTTTAAAATAGCATTTTAGGAAGTGCTTGACAATTTTAATGTGAGTTTTCATAAAAACGAAGGATTTCTAACCTCTATTCCATGTATTCCTATTCCGGAATACGGTCAATAGAACGCACCCTTATTTTAGGAGGGTAAAACGTGACAGTGAACTAGAGTTACTGATAAACTTGTGGCCCTCTGTGCGCTCTATCCTACACCGCTCCAATGAAATTGTTTTAAAGCACTGCCTGGTATCTGCCGTACAGGCTATCGAGTTGTGATTTGGTGGACATTTTCACTTACCTAGGCCAAAGAAAAAGACCATATTTGTAGAGTTGCCCCCACAGTTTTCCTTATCGTTTCCTTTGCAAGGTATGTTACACAGCGCTTCGTCCGCCTTGCCGTATTTGCCATATCGATGTCCGCAGTAACAGCTGTCAGCGTCCTGTAACCCAAAGTAAGAGTATCCCTTCTCTTCAAGTGCGCATGACCGCACGCAGTCCTCTTGAGTGACCGATTTAACCGCAGCTTTGTCCGGTAGATCGTGCTTTAGTCTATCATCCTTGTAACACCCGACTTTTTGGAAAAGTAAGAGGACGTCTTGCTTCTTTTCTTCAGGAGTGTTTTCTGCTGTGGTGAAAATGATCTAAAGTAAGATGAGGCTGCGGAAGGTCGTGGGCTCAAATCCCCGAGCGGATGGACAAAACACTAAGAGTCTTTAAATAACTGAGCGAAAAAAGGGTACGTTTCTGAAATGACTAAATTCAGTTACAGTCATTTCTAAAAGAAACATAATGCACTAGAATGTTACAACACCCACAAGCTATTCGCAAGGAATAGGGAATGGAATTCTCCGTGTTATGGTCTGTTCTCTGAGGATCTCAAAGATACAAGCTAAATGAAGTGATGATGGTGATGGTGATAATGATGACAATGATCATGAAGATGACGATGATGACGGTAACGACGACGATTATGACGTTGATCATGATGAGCAGGTTCCCTTCCTCATCACTTTTAATTCCATGAGGTATTCAAGAACCCATTCAATGTTCGGAGACGAATCCGCGGGATCGTGCGCACCTTTTTTGCAAAGCACGCTGTGTACCCGAAATAGTCTCCCTCCCTAGCTAAAGGACCCATGTTCCCATGTTTCATTGGATGTATTGTATATTTTCAAATCAAGCAACAAAACAGATGGACAGAGACAAAACCTACCAATCAGATCAAGGTTGCTGCTGTTTTTCTGATAGCTCTCACTGTCGATCTTGAGCTCTGGTTTTGGAATCTTTGCCTTCTTCACGATGGGATTTTCCGCATCTGGCTTAGAAACTGAAAGAACACATAGAAATAAAAACTCCAATAGTCACAACAAACATCGGAAGGCCCCCTTATTGTAATCTTCGATCGACTCTTTATAAAGCACTTCAGAGATTTGGAGCGGGTTACGTGAAAGAAGTCTGAGTTAGACAAGGGTTTTGAAAAGTTATTTAACTTCCAGACCTTTATAAAAAAGAGTTGCCTCCAATGGATAAACGCTTTTAGTATATACTAAAACAACGCATTGTGTGGAAGGCGCGCTCTGATTGGATACTCAAACTCCCAATATCCTTTGCTATTCACCGCCGAGCAACCCGCGCGGAATTTGGGCCCGACACTACTGTCATCATTGCAGGAATAAACGAGTTAAAATCATATTTTTTTTGTGCTCTATTTTCTCACTTTTTCCTCACTCAGTCTCGGTGGATAGCGGTGGATATTTACCTCGCCGCTTCGCGGGTTGGAAAATATCTACCACTAGCCACGTCCACTTCTGTGAATAGTTGCTAATTATTCTTTGCTCTTCTCTTCTTTACGCTGCTTTTGATAACGTATTGTGATAGTCCATCATAAAAATGACTCAGGTGAAACGTTGTTCTTGAACCCCCGGTTGAACTCTGTTGAAATAATCGGCCCATCGAGTTTTATAAGGTAAAAAAAAAATCTTCTTTATTTTCTTAACCTGTATCTTTTCTCACTAAAAAAAAAAAAAAGGTTTAAAAAAAAGTGGAAATAGCACGCACCAAGCAGCGAAATAGTGTTATATAAGTTGCAACTCCAAAAAAGACCTTAAAATGGCTGTACCTTGACAGTTTCTTCCTGTGAAATCCGATGTGCATTTACATCGGTATCCATCCAGCCGCCTGCTGTCCCGGATGCACTTTGCCCCATTTTCACACGGCTGAGGGGTGCACTTGTTTGCTGCAATGTTGGGCGTGAACGTAACAAGATGTCAAAACCCATTCAGACAAGCGAAAAATCTTGGATTGAAGAACCGGAATAAATCAACCTCTTCTTTTGTTTTCTCTAAACCTTCAAAATGTCACACTAATTTTTCAACCAATAGACAGAGACTTTCCTGCCCAAGCCTGACTTCAACTCTGTCGTAATTTGGCAGGCTTGTGGCTTTCACTTACTTGTGCGGTGACTTACTTTTTTCCTCAAAATACTTTTTGATAACATAGCAAAAAGGATACAAGCATTTAAATATAGTCTCACCTGCATTTGATTCTGAGCCTAAAAACACAAGGAAAAAGTGAATTAAGATCGATTTTCATCAGGATTAGAGTGTCAATAGGGGTTGACAAAAGTAATAAATTTAGACGTTTAGAACTTGCTTAATGCCGGATTACCTTGAATCTCATCATCAGCTTCCTCATCTTTGTCATATTTACCGGCATTGTGGGAAAATAACACTGAAGTTGCTGCAAAGAAACAAAAATTATCACACAATTCTTGAAATAAATGTCGATTTTACTTTCGATTTTTAGGCACTGCCTGCCAAAATCAAAACTTTCATTTCATGGTATTTTATTTCGTATGGACTCAAGAAAGGTACTCAGATAAAAAGATATCAATCGTTGAAGTGACATTATTAAGGTTACTAATGGAATTTTCATGATCTCCAACCTACGCAGAAAGTGGAAGCCGAAATTCCAATTCGCTCACTTGCAAACATTTTACAACCCTGTTGTTAAGGCAAGGACAGAAATGGATGTTAATAATAATCCATTTTAATTGAAGTTCCCACAAGCCTTTGGAATAACTCGGAATCAATTCAAGTTTGATACCGCCTGCAAAGATCCACTACCTCCTTAATGAAGGCAAACTGGTGACCTTAAGAGCTTTGAGAGAGGTCAAGACTTATTTCCAATACTGATTTTCGCAGGTACTCGAATCGAATCAGCCAATGGAATTTCTAGAGTAATACTTCCTGCAGAAGCAGCGCTGCGGTTGCCAGGTATTTTTTTCGAACCTGGCGACCCGCGCATGTCAACTCACAATCCCCGTCCTGTTCATCCCAGTCTCCTGATCCTGAACCCAATCCAGAGTCGAGGTCGTCATCCAGTGAAAGTTGCGCTGCATAAAAAAAATAAAGAGTTTCAAAATTCTGCCTTCTAAGAAGACGTTTCATCCACATTGAAACGTCTAACGAGTGAAAAAGATGACGAGAAGAACTCTCTGAAGAATCTGTAAGTTACTTCAAAGGAATAGGTAGTTTTTTTTAGAAGGCATTGCATTTACCTTCCGAAGTAATTCCAAAATCATCAAACGAACCGTTAAGCCTAGCTTTTACGGTTCATTGTTTTCGGACCGTCTCGTGTTTTCCCGACTGCTGAAAACAGAAAATCGCACACCCTCGATCGTCGGGGATGGTCGAGGACGGGGCAGAAAAATTGGGATTGGTATATTTTCCCGACAAATCCTACAATTCTGTGATGATTCCTAGCAAATGGAAATTTAAATTTGCCACCATTAAATTGCTTTGCTTCAGTCCCCCGTTACTTCTCAACAAATAACATGGGCGCGCGGAAATACGAAATTTCTCTTCGAGTGTTGAAGAATATTTCACGAGTGAGCGCAGCGACCATGTAATATTCTGTATATATCTCGCCTTGACTATACCATGCTGCAATAAGGTTAGATATGTGACGCGCCACTCTTAACCAACGTTACCTTTGACGGGACAGCTTTTCAGATTTCCAATTTGTTGTTCATCCAGTGCCTTTCCATAAATCTGCAAACACGAGATTTTACCAGAAAACCTTCTATCGTCACCATCTCTAGCGCCTATTCTGATTGGATACTGAGTGGCCAGTCTAATTTGTCCAATGTTTCGACTCTTTACCATCTTTCCGTTGTGCCACAGCTGTGCCACACCAGTGTTGTTATCGTATGTTGCACCAACTTTATTCCACTCATTCAGCTAGTGGCAGGAGGAAAGAGCTTAATTCAGTATTTGGCAGTATATGAATAGGTCAATCAAGCTTTGGAAAGCAAAAACTCATCTTTGCCAGAGATAGGTCATTTTCTTGTTCACTGTTCCAAGTGCGTCAGAAATGTGAAAAGTGCTTTCAACAACAGTATTTTGCTACCAAAATCTCTAACTTTGTTTTTATCACTATAAAGTTAACTATTTTGAACCCAAGATTTTGCTGTTTTTAAGGTGTCGTGGAGTTTTAGGAAAATGAAAAAGCGGATTTTCTGATTGAAAGATCACCGAGGAAATAGAACGACTTAAGCACCTGTGAAGAAGGCAGACAAAAACCTAACCTAGGAACCCAACCGTGAATTTCATACATCCAAAAATAGCCGCAATGGCTATGCGTAAATTTCATATACCCTCTATCAGTCTATCACGTCGTACAGGATATTATAGGAAATATATAGTTGACGTCACCTGTTGTCATTAATGTGCCCACCCGAACCCCATTGGCTGTCGAAACAAAGGGGTCTTTTGTTTCCCTGGTTGCCACATTTAAATATCAAAAGCAATGTTTGTAAACAGATATCTTCCCTATGGGTACCGTCGGATTTCAAGACACGGCGACTGCTATGACAACGACAACACCACAAAGCAATGATATTTTTGGTTTCAAGACGAAAAATAGTTGTGCTGCACGTGCGGTACGCATTTTAGTACATTTCCTTGCCGCACTCTGCAAAATAACAGGGAGTTTAAGAAACGATGACGGGTACGGCAACGACAACGCCAAAAAGCAGTAATATTATTGGTTAAAAGAAGCAAAATGATCGCGCTGCACGTGCGGCACGCATTTTTGAACATTTCTCTGCCGTACTCGTCAAAACTACTACGTGAAATGACCAATTTTAAGGTTTTGACGACAACGTGGACAAACTACAGTTAATCTTTGAGTCTCACTCTTTACTTCAAATCCGTCCTTACCAATCCAGTTATAGGACACTTCGCTCATATTGAAGAATAAAAAAAGATGGAATAATCATGAAGTACTTAGAATAGCTCAAACTTATATTTTGAAGCGACGTTTTCGTCGCCGTAGCCGTCGCGGTTTCTTAAACTCCCCAACAACTTGAAATTAGGGGATCACGTGTTTACATGATACCGGTACGAGTTTCATTCTGGTACGAGTTGTCAATTTCATACCGCGTTTACATGGACGACACAAATATTGACACATCCCAAGTCCATTGATTACCGGACGCCATCTTGACGAATATTTAGAAATACAACGCATGCGTCAATAGTCCCAGTCCACCACGACTTGACGACTCGTACCGGAATGGGAGTCAATGTAGCGTTTACATGATACCGGTATAACTTTTCATACCGTTATGAGAATTTCGATCCGGTACAACTACCGGGATGAACTCATGCCGGTATGAGTTGTACTGGTATGATATTTTTCACCGGTATCATGTAAACAAATACAGAGCGATAAGTAAGAACCGGGATGAACTCGTACCAGAATGAAACTCGTACCGGTATCATGTAAACACCCCCTAATAAAATGTAAGATTTCGACAACGTGAGCATACAACAGCCAGTGAATCCTCTCATTCTCTATTTTAGTTTATTTTAGCTTAAAAACGCTGGCACCAATCGAGTATTGGATACTTCGCGCAGATTGTTAAACGTCAACAAGATGCAACAATCACGAAATTCTCACGATAGCACGAGGTTATAGTTTGAGGTGACGTTTTCGATGCCGTAGCCGTCGTCACTTCTTTTAGCTCGCTACTTTACAATCTACGACTGCGACGTCGACGAAAACGCCGCCTCAAAATATAACTTTACACTGTCGTAAGTCTTTTGAGATGATTCCGTCTCGTTCACGTCGCACAATGTGGGTGAAGTATTCAAAAAACTTATTGATACGAGTGGTTTAAAAGTAAAAATAGAAAATGAAAAGTTCATATTCCTATGCTTCCATTGTTGGTAAAACCTCAAATCCCTTCACGTCGCGTCCTTGTTACGTAGAGAACCACAAAAATCTGTTCTAAAATGCGTGCCTCACTAGCAGCACGATTGTTTTCCCTCTTTTAGCCAATTATATTATTGCCATTCTCTTTCAAATACAAAGTGGATAGCGCGGTTTTCAATGAGTGTCGTAATACCAAAACCAAAGTAACTACTTTGGCCAATCAAAAAGGACGGAGACAATCCAGTAAACCAATCAAAACCCGAAGTAATCACACGCAGCCGCCACAAAGCGCGGGAAGATGTTCACACGCGAGCCACGATTGGTTTTGGTTTTACTTCTGATTGGTTGAAAAAGTGGCGCGAAAACTTTGAACCAATCAATGAGTGAAGTAATCATAAACCAAAGCAATTTGCTAATTACTTTCGACACTCAATGGAAAACCGCTCTATCTGTTGTACCCTTTTTGATAGAATTTCTTAACACTACTTTTTCGTTGCCTTAATTGACTACATCCACAGATAGTCCTACACAGTCAACCTGCCCTTCCTTTGTAGATACCGTGCTGTATATGTTTAGTTGACGCTAGATTAAAAAAAAAAATGGTCATAAATACCCAATTAAGATCTGTCGCCATCGAACCTCCTAGCAAAATCGATTTGGCATTGCCGGAGATCTACCTGCATTCAACTACCACGTCCCTCATCGGGTGATGATGTATCTTGCATTTTGTTACTTTGACCTAAGCCACACGATGTACAAACCTGCAAGACTCTTGAGGCGATTGGTTTATGGAACTTTCCATTGCGATGCACGAATCTTACGAACAACTCTGTGGATTCAAACTGCCACAGATGAACTCCCCAACCATCAGTTTTGTAGTTCAAGATTGGCCCACCACTGCCCGTGGGATAAATATTGGCCAAGATTGTCATAGAATCCTTCGTGTCCATCTTGCCGTCATTGGGTATCTCTACAAACGAGTCAGCTGTGCCTTTGAATTCATACGCTCCGCCTTCGTCATCTGTTGGAATGAATAACTGCAAGGTTTAATAGACCAATTTCGATACATTAAAATTCAGTCGTAAACAAAAGGCTCTGGGGAATAAACTACAGTGTCTCGAGATGATGCTTTTTGTTTGGGACTGAATTTTAAGATACCGAAATTGGTCTATTATTAAAAGACGATGCCTACTATTGCTATTGCGCATACGTTCTGCGCATCTCGAGATACTAGGATTTCCTATGGATTGTGATTATTAATACAGGGATATTTTTTGCGCGGTTCAAAACGATGCGGAAAAAGCAGAACTTAGCAAGTGCTCTTGGTATCGAAAAAGAAAATTGGGGGTAACCACGCATTTTTCAGAGATAATTAAGCTTCAGCTTGGAAAAGAACGCCATACATTGCTTTGTATTTTAAAGCTTTTTGGAAATATTGTTGATTAATTATCTTCGAAAAATGCATGGTTACCCCATATCTCCTTTTTGGATTTCAATAACAATTGTTAAGATCTGCTTTTCCCGCATATTCAGTAAACCGCGCAAAAATACCTTTGAATTAGTAGGCACCGTCCTTAATTAGACTTTGTGACCGTGACGTTTCTAAATTTCGTAACGTAATGGTTCAATCCTCCGTTGTTGTCCATTTAGTAGGCAGTCCCTAGAACGGATATCTCGCAAAGAAAGAGTCAGAGAACAAAAATAAATACTAACAAACGACTTTCAAAGTCCTTGCGACTTTTTTCCTGTAGTTTGCGTCCTATCTCCATCCTCGAAAGACTAGATTTGGGAACCATGACAGCCACCGTGACGTCACGTGAAAACGAAGTGGAGGACGAGTTTTAATTCTGTGATACTATTAATAATAATAATAATAATAATAATAATAATAACAATTTATTAACGGCATTTCTACAGAGTAGCTCTACATTTGTTAAATGAAACCATTGGTTTTGCTGTGGTGTAACTCATAACTTTCAAGGTGATTGATATTTCTAGCAATTGATCATCGCGGGGCCTTACCATCTGGACCAGTGGTGAGTTCCACGTTGCTCAAGACTCCGTTTTCGTTGTTGGGTCCAGCATCGTTTGCGCCGAAAGCCTTGTTTAGTGGATACAAACCAACTGGCTTAGGTATAGCTAAAAATAAACGGCGGTGAAGGTGAATTCAGTGCCAACAAAGACAACTCCAGTCTGGAGGAGGGGCGGGGGAGTCTCACCTACAGTTTTGGAGCACTTAGAACTCCCTCTACGGCCATCCCCTTTCAGCAGTTGCATCACGCTCAAATCAATGGAGATTTCTCAATAAACAGTGCAGTGTAATGATTTACACTAGAGAATATACCAAGGGCTTTAAACGGGAAATGTAGTCTTACAAATTCGGTCTAAAAAACAAGGGTTCAACGAATCTTCATGTTCACTGTAGAACGGTAATTAAAAGTGATATTGCAATACACTAATTTGTAGACATTCTACTATCCTGTTGTTACGGCAAGGACAGAAACGGATTTTAAAGGAAAAATCTTGGAGCTAACTTTATTTTAACTTCCAACACGCCATTGAAATAACTTAAAATCGATTCAATTTTGGATCTCCTCTGCAACAGAACTCGCTACTCCCTTGAGGCAAAGTGGTGACTTTATAAACGTTTTTTGAGAGTCAAGACTGTTTTCAGTGGCGGAACGAAAATGCCGTTCCTTATACTTGACAAATGTGCAATACAGAATGTAGCAATTGTACCGCACGTTATCTTAATCGGAAATGTTTGCACTGTCCTCCACCTGGCTGATTGGGTTTTTACAGTACTGTCTTCTTATTATTACCGATGCCTCCGAAAATTACACACATACCTTCCTCCTCTGATGATGGTCCCGGGCCTGTCCTTCCATCTGGAATCGAATACATTCTTGTAAATGAGTAACTAATGATTGCTTTGACATTTGACCTCGTTAGTTATATTGAATCAATGCGGTCGGCCTACGGGGTTTATGTTCTGCTTTAAAAGGTGCTAGGGAAGTTTCCTTTCTTTTCTTTTATTTGCATAAAGCCTCCTACTACTGCGCTGTCCCTTCTCTCTGAAAAATTTCGAGTCTTCTTTCTTAGGAGACCCGCTCTATAATCAGAGCCCAGTATTCGTTTTACATGTGTGTGGTCGTTTCCTGAACTATGCCAACAACATTAATACACTATATATAATGTATATATAACATACGTTGTGCCCATAATAAATGCCTTCTCATATTTTCTTTCCGAGAATATTAAATGTTAGATTCGCGATTTTTAGTTTTCTGAGTCGATGGATAGTTAACAAGGTTTGCAGCGCCAAGTCTTACTCAACTAGTTATTTTTCCAAACAAACTAGCAACCCTCGATTGCATACCACAGTTACTTCATTGTAAGAAGTACACTAAAGAGTCAGTTTTTTAGCGACTTCCTCTGTATCCTTGCCTTCAATAAAAACGGAGCCAATCACATTTAAATTAGCATTTGTGGTAATGCACGAGTTAGTATCTACTTATGTGTCCTCCACTAATGCAGCCATTAGTGCCTTTGCTGTCTTACCTGGCAATCTCCAGCTCAAATGCACTCGTTTGATTGGTCCTTCAAAGTGGCCACTTGGAAGCTCCACTGCTACTGATACACAGTCAGCCAGTTTATCAGACTTCTGATACGCTTCAATGTAATAATATTTACCTTTCCGCAGGTGAATACGATCAGACTTTTGTTCGGGGAATCTGAAAAATAACGACTTTGTTTCCTAATGTATACTCCTCGGCATCTTGTGTCAAAATGAGATGACGTGGAATAGAAATAGAGGATATTACACGGTGGCGAGGAGATATGAATTTTATGACAACGCGAACGAGTGAGGTACTGTTCTTGTCACGAGAACATAAAATTGATATCTTCGAGCTAACGTGCAATTTCTTTTTATTACATAGACAGGAGTGTTTTACTCAACATTTTTCTTTCTAACACCGAGTACAAACTGTATCGCAAATTCTTGCAGCTCGGCCGCAGGAATTTCTTCAATTTTCGCATTTCGTCTTCACTTGCAAGGAATTCCTATTATAATTTTATGTTGTATGAAGTTTTATTCTTCGTGTTATAGTTGCGTTTTGAAGTCAACCCTAGGATTTACAAAACAGTTTATAAACAAAGTCTGTTTCCGAGAAAACACACCAGTACACAGCTTTCTGATGTTCTGTTACGAAGTATCAATCATATTGGCTGGAGATACTGCGAATCAATCGACACAATTCACTCACCTTAGAGAAATTAAAAATTAAAATTAAAACGGCGTAAGAAAAATTACCCGAACGAGCGCCTTGGCATGACGGGATGCCTGTGATCAATATGACTACCTTTCTATCCCATGAAATCGAGCCGAAATGCGAACCAGTCCGCCAGTCGGATAGTTCGTCGAAACCCTTGAAATCAACTGGCATCGAAAACAACGTCATCAAAAACAACGCGAGGGATCTCGAAAAACGACGAAAATAGTATTCGTTCAACTCTGTCGAACGCAATTAGCCGATTTGGTGAATGTTATGCTTTGGTGTGAAGAGACCTTATTCGCTTGTGCATTTTGTTCAGATCATATGACGACACTCAGGAGATTTGGTCCTTTGTTTTGTTCTTTGAGAAGAGTGCATGCATATTCATGCTTGTATTCACTCTTTTTGATGAACAAGACAAAGGATCAAATCTCCTGAGTATTATCACATGAAATGTATTGGGAAAACAGAATGTAAAAGCGACTGATTAAGGTTATATATTGAAGAGAGTTGCCTTGGCAATTGATTTCAAGGCGATTTTGTCTTCTTTGTATCCATGGTTAATATGCTTAAATTTCCTAAAATAAAACTCGATTCTTGGGGTTTCCCATTTATTTATTTTTATTATTATCCTTTTTTTTCACCATAATTTCTCTTGTCAATTCACGACTGATTCTTTCATTTTATGATTTTTCTTAAATCTAAGTGGCTAAGTGATCATTAACGGTACTTGATGTTGAAAACACGAGCGAGTACTCATTGTATTCAAACTTGTTTCTCCAAACATAAAAGCAAAAACAATTATAAAAGCACGGTTTGTGAAAAATACCAACAAAAATACGCGGTATACCAGAAAAAAAGCAGAAATTTAAAAATGAAAGCTCCAGCATATTCGTCAGCAAACTGGCTCCAAATCGCCGAAGATGCACTTGTTCGAGATTAATTTGCATGTCTGAGTTTTGCTAATAGCTCATATACCTTTTCCCGCACCAAAACAAAACAACAACAAAAAAACAAAACAAAAAAAAAACCACTTGAAATAATTATAAAACCGATGGTGATTCTTTTGAAAAAAATTGAAGGACGTCTTAACGTCCCCTTTTCTTTCCATTCTACTTTTGTCATGTCGATAATGAATAAACATCATAAGCCGTTGAGAATCACAACCTGGACATTTTTCCTCTATCAAATCAATTACTGAAAAAGCTAAGACTTACAGTCCGAAGCCAATATCATTGTTAAGCAACTTACATGTAGCTGAAAAGTTTGAATTTAAAATATATTGAAATATAGAATTTGGAAACCCTGGCACTCTAATTGAAATAAGCTTTAATGGTACAATACGTAAAACAAAAGAAATGGTTTGTTATTCTGATACAAATTTCTCCTGAGTTCCGCCAGCTAATCGTTTGATTTTATCGAAAAACTAACAGAGAAACGTGTACACTAAAAGATGGCGTTGAAAAGACCATAGAAGCCGTGTGAGTGTTGTATTACATTAACAAACTCTTGGCTCCCTCGAAGTCTTAAATGTGATGCAGAACTGCCGTGCATGACATGTACAAATCAGTTTAAATCCGGCATATATATTTTTAGCGCCTATAATTGCACTCTCCACCTTTTGCTCAAGGAGATATGATTTTGTTTTTTTTTGAAACTGCACTAACGTAATACCTTTTACGAGCTGTCAGATATAATGCTTTTTTAAAAAATGTAAACAGAAAAAGATAAAACAAATATTACAAAAATTTGGCATCTAAGTCAGAATGATGCAAAGTTCGTGAGCGTAAAAAGTTTCATCGATCACCAAAACAAATGAAAGGAGTGAATTTTCTTGTTGCTTATGGACGCAAGTAAAAACAATTCAACCGAGAAAGGGAGAAAGATATTCACACAAAGACGAAAAGAGCAAAGGAGTAGAAATCTCAACTTTCCCGCGATGGCAAAGCTAAATCAGGAGAAAACTAATGCGGAATCGTTACCACCACCAAACCAAAGCAAATTTAGCCAGTTGAAGACTTCGTTACAGCTACCTCGGATTAATTTAAACAGGACTTTCAGTCTTTGCAAACGAAGCTTTTCGCATAATAATCTTTACGGAAAATCAACGATTAGAAGCCTTCCACGTGTCGAAACGTCACCCTTAAACTCAATTTGTACGCAAGAGATAAACGTTATGAGTGAGGCTGCCAAAGTGAAGATTTCAAGATCTCACACTGACCTAACCGCCACTCAGAAACTCTTGAAATCACTGCGAGTCGTTGATCTTCAAATAACGGAAAACAGGACTAAATTTCAGGAGGAAAAAAGCCTGAACATTTGCCGCATGAAGTTGACCCCAAGACAACCAAGACCACCGGAAAAGGGCATAATCCTGGGACATAAATTGGAAAGAAACAAGCTACAGGTCATCTATCCAACGCTAAGGCTCACTTCAACTGATAGAAAGGCAATTTTTACTACATCGCCGTCTCTTTCGTGGAGTATGGAATCCCTGGATTCCATCTTAGGGGACGGAACGCTGACTCTTTCTCAACTCCCGCCAGATATACTGTCATCGTGCTCTCCCTCAGAATACGAATTTACACCACCTTCGACGCCGATAGGCTGACACAGATTTTGTAGGCAACCTCATAAAACTCAGCGTGTTTCCTTAGAGTTCGTGGATGACGAATATTTAGGTCAGGTTAAGAATCAAGACTTGTAGAAAATTGCATTTTGCCATTCAGGAAATCTAGCATCATCATTAAACGACTGGTAGCCATTTCTATAACATTTATATGTGATTTTAAATCTGAGTATCGGCAAGCAAAATTAAGCCTTTGTGATAAATTTTCGATGTAACAGCAAACGTCGGCTTGTCAGTTTTACTTCTAATTCGAGAGAAAGAAAAGTTGAGAGGATTTTCCGAATCCAACGCCAGACGAGTCTAAGAGAATCAAAAAGTCTCAGGTCTCGCAGAGATCTTTATTGTGTCTTGGATTTACTTATAAATGATCATATTTTTAAACAAGCTCAGACATGATTTGCTGTTTTCTCCAACAATGTGCTGGCGGTTTCAAATGTCCTTTGGAGTATCAGCGAAAATTTGAGATAATCCTAGTTCAGCTTATATGCAAATACACTAAGTTTAGAATACAGCTGTCAACGGCTGATTAAGAATACCAACGAAAACATTTAACTTGCTAATCAAAATGTAATATTTCAGGCCCGTTTCAACCGTAAAACTTTTCTTGCGCCGAATCTAATGCAAATGACGAAAACAATTTTTCTCATTTGCATTAGATTCGGCACGCGAAAAGTCCGACGTTTGAAACGGGCCTCAGGGACAATCGATGGGCTTTTACCGAGACTTCTATTTTTATGACGAATACGGTTACAAAAGTCATTTTAAACGATTAAAATGAAAGCAAAAACGAATATTGCTCTCACGTTTCTGGGAAACTGCATGCATTTTACAAAATAGTAAACCATTGCCGACGGATAAAAATTACACCTTTTTTTTTTTCGTTTTACGATTCAGAAGGCTGACACAATGTTATGAGTTTTGGTGTAAAGGGTTATACTAAACTAAATGTAATTAAGTGACATCGACAGACATGACCTTTTAAGCCTAAAAAACATCTGAATATTAACACAAAGAAACGAATGTCTGTCTATCTTATTCACTCGAAGCTGACCTTCAGCCAGCTCTGCTTTCTACATATTTGTCATTATCTGTCAATGCTTCTTTCATTGACAAAAAGATTAAGTCAGTGTTATTCGTCCCTTGCTCCTGTTTTATCGCTTTACAAACACCGTCAACTTAAATGGTGGTATTTGCAGAACACATCAAACAAAAGCGACCCTCCCAAGCCAAACATTTCAATATGAGTGTCAGTTTCTAGTCGCATTGTTTCAAAAAAACAAACGCACGCGTCAGAATCGAACAAAAAAAGCAAACAATTTTTTTTCTTTTGTTATTAAAAACAGTTGCAAGAACTTGCATTCGAATTCTATTGTATTCTGAATACGTGCTTGCTTTTATGCCGAAATGTGCAGGGGTTTTGTTATTTCCAAACTGGCTTAATTTCTCTTATGAAGATAGACCATTAGAAATGACCTGCAGGAATCAGCCAGTATAAAAAAAAACCATAATACTCTTCGCTTGTCCCTCCAAAATTTTACATAACCATTGTTTCCAGTTTCTCTTGAGACCATCATAAGTCCCAAGAGAAAATAAAAATAATGCTTATGCAAAATTTTGGAGGGACAAACAAAGAGTATTATGGTATTTTTGACATTCGCTGATTTCCAGATTTTCTGGAGGATTATTTTGGGGTGCAAGCTTTTCACGATTAGGATTGGGAATGTTGTAGTACATTTGCATTTCCTCTTCAACGTTGGATCTTTTCACTGTAGTTTGATCTTTGTACGCAAAACTTGCGTTTACCTTGCTCGATGAAAAATGCGCTTTTTTCGACGATGACGATGATCATCGTTATGATCGTCGTCATCATCATCCTCATTAATGAGTACCAGCATCATCATTAATGAGTACCAGCATCATCATTAATGAGTACCAGCATCATCATTAATGAGTACCAGCATCATCATTAATGAGTACCAGCATCATCATTAATGAGTACCAGCATCATCATTAATGAGTACCAGCATGCATGGACTGCTTAGAAGCAGCTGCAATTTGCGGCTATATATGCTTCCAGTCCGCTGGGGGTAATTATAAATTGATCATTGTAAAGCGCCTTTGAGACGTTGTGATAAGGGCGCTATATAAATGCACCACTTTACTTTTTTTACTTTACTAGTGTCTTTTAACAATGTGCTTTCTAGTGATCTTTACAAGAATTAATTTAACAGAATAGAAAGGATCTTACTTGAGCCATTCATTGTGCGCTGTCCAACCATTTATAGTCACAATCTTCTTCAGGTTCTTCTCCGTTTCGTCCGAACTCAGCCAAAGTTCCCCAGTTGTGTCAGCAGCCAGGAAAAACCTTCAGGAAAGCAGATAAAACGGTG